>NC_064626.1:693508202-693811232 GCF_023864275.1 Schistocerca cancellata
CTGCAGTGAAATCTGAATAGACATCATCTGTCAGATGAAGAAAGGTGCCTACCAACTTTCGTTTATGTCGCACAACTCCTTCTTCGTGTTGCGATTTTTTCCGTCAGTGTATGTTATAATAGCACATGTATGTACGTACAGGGTGACAACTATTGAACTTTATAAAAAACGTAAATTAGCTACCAACTACAACGTACATACACTTTATTCAACATGTAAACGTTACCACAGATACTCGGAATTAGCTTATGACATGTTCGATATGTCTGCGATTATTGGCGATGATGTGGCGTAGACGAATGGTGAAGTGCTGGAACATCGATGCTGTCGATGACCTCCTGAATGGCTGTTCCCAGCTCAGCAATGGTTTTGGGGTTATTGCTGTACACCTTGTCTCTAACATACCCCCACAAAAAGGAGTCGCATGTGTTCAGATCCGGAGAATATGGCGGCCAATCCAAGCCGATGCTAGTGTCCTCTGGGGACCCCAGAGTCTGAATACAGTACCCGAAGCGCTCCTCCAGAACATCAAACACGCTCCTGCTTCGATGTGTTCGAGCGCTGTTTTGCGTGAACCACATCTTGTCGAAATCAGGGTCACTTTGGCTAATGGAGGTGAAATCATATTCCAGAATTTCATCTACCTTTCGGTAGTCACCGTACCATCAAGGAATATAGCTCCGATTGTTCTGTGACTGGATATTGCACGCCACACAGTGACACACTGAGGATGAAGGGACTGCTCGATCGCGAAATGCGGCAATTTTGTTTACTGACGAACCCATCCAAATGAAAATGGGCTCCGTCGCTAAACCAAACCATACTAATTTCCATCATGTTCAGCGGCCAACTATGCAGTTTGAACATCCTAAGGCAAACCGTTCAGAATTTATGACGATTTTATTTCATGTAGTTCACTAATTGTCACCCTGAATGTATGTACGTATGTAAGTATGTATGTTCCCTCTCATCCCAGACTACTGCATTGATTTCAACAAAACGTGGTACACATATCGCTGGAAAAAAGCGCTGTGGGGGAATAACTCCTACCTGCCACAGGGGTTGAGGTGGAGGGTGAAAAATATAGATCTTCCTTTCTGTGAAGTACGCAAAGAACTGCCTGTCCAACTTGATTTCCTGCAGTGTTGTGCGGGTGGCATCGGCATGCATTGGAAGTCGTACAGGAGCAGACGGCCACGGCTTTCAAGAGACAGTGTGACAGGAGATGAACTATGAGAGAAGAAACGAGGAGATGGACAGAGAAGGAGTAGCTGACTAATATAAGATTGGAATAAGTAATTACCCAGACAACGTCGGGTTTCTCATGTAGTTATTTCAGTAATCAGAATAAGTAAGATTTAAAAATTAAGAGCAGGTACAAAAAAGTCATTGATGGCACATGTGCCTAGAAATTCATCACGAGTTCTCGTATTGCTGGAGGTGCAGACTGTGTAAAAATTGGAGAGACAATGATTAGAATATGTGTTACAGAATTTGTACGTATTAGAAGATGAAGAATTCGTCACAGGCTACAACAGCTGGCATAAATACTTTTGAACGTCTAGTGATAATTTAAATCCCCAATGTCCGAAAAGAAAGTGATAGAAACTTCCGTGGAAACTGATTCTGAAGCTCGCATTTCCTGTAGGTTATCCTGTATGACACGGCAGCTCAAATCATTTCACGCGAGTACTTTGCGTCGACGTCTTACCCCATATTTCTCTCATGTTTACGGCTTCACGTGGTAAAGTGGCCTGTAACGAACCATAATCCTCTCTTGACGCTGAGGTGACAGGTTTACGCGCAGACGAGCTTCGACTGCGGCGTGTCTGCATTATGGGAGACACCTGCCGTACGCCGTAACTCCCAAAGTTCTCGACACGCCGCCGATATATCGCAGAGCAGCAGCTGGGAACTCGTCGATGGCACTGATGCCATCTTAGATCGTGTGCGATCGATAAGCAGCGCTTTTGCTATGGCTTAGACAGGCGGTACTTCCTCTTGGTCACTAAGTTTCCTGAAGGAGAGTAACAGAAGTGAATGGTGGGGGAGGGTGGGTGTTTTAAGTTACAATTCGTACGCACAGCTTTCAGGTGGCGCTGTATCGCCACAAAACACGCTGCTCGCCATTAAACATACAACACCATGAGACTGGAATGTCTACACGTCATACTGGAGCGAAAACTACATAATTGAATAATCAAATGCTTATATTTTCAGCGCACACCACAAACTAGGTAGGAGTATTGCCATCTACATTCTATGTATAGAGAAAGGTTGCACAGCATATTTCTCCCGAAAATCGCAATTGAATGTTTTTATGAACATTTTGGGTTATGTCACGTGTAGGAATAAGAAACATTTACCAGAAGTTGCAATTTGGAGAAGGCAGGCTTGCGACATATCGATATTGCAGTTTACCGCGATATTGCTCGCACATTGGTCGGAATCCGACGACAAACATACGAATGTGTAATCTATGGTGGAATCTACCTTGTAGAAACTCTGTCTCTATGTTGCCACGTATCTCTCTTACTAAATTTAGTTTAGTTTTCAAATAAAGTACACTATGGGAGGATAATCTTGTTAATTGGAAAAGCTAATTAATAGAGCTACCTTTTCACATGATTTGACCGTGTTTTTTGTCTAATGGATAAGTAAATCAGACTATTCAATTCTTCTTCGAAGATCTTACCCGACGGTTACAAAGAAACACAGTATCAATTGTATTATATTGAAGCTAGGAAAACTCAGTTCCAAGTTCATTTAGCGGTTTAAAATATGTTCTCACGGTCGCCTGCAGAACAGTCATAGCAGAAGTATAAATTTTGCTCACTTTCTTGCTACTGCTTAAGTTTCTTCTTCAAATAAATATTACTCCACGTAAACAATGTTGGTGCAGACTCTGGAATTACACTCCTGGAAATGGAAAAAAGAACACATTGACACCGGTGTGTCAGACCCACCATACTTGCTCTGGACACTGCGAGAGGGCTGTACAAGCAATGATCACACGCACGGCACAGCGGACACACCAGGAACCGCGGTGTTGGCCGTCGAATGGCGCTAGCTGCGCAGCATTTGTGCACCGCCGCCGTCAGTGTCAGCCAGTTTGCCGTGGCATACGGAGCTCCATCGCAGTCTTTAACACTGGTAGCATGCCGCGACAGCGTGGACGTGAACCGTATGTGCAGTTGACGGACTTTGAGCGAGGGCGTATAGTGGGCATGCGAGAGGCCGGGTGGACGTACCGCCGAATTGCTCAACACGTGGGGCGTGAGGTCTCCACAGTACATCGATGTTGTCGCCAGTGGTCGGCGGATGGTGCACGTGCCCGTCGACCTGGGACCGGACCGCAGCGACGCACGGATGCACGCCAAGACCGTAGGATCCTACGCAATGCCGTAGGGGACCGCACCGCCACTTCCCAGCAAATTAGGGACACTGTTGCTCCTGGGGTATCGGCGAGGACCATTCGCAACCGTCTCCATAAAGCTGGGCTACGGTCCCGCACACCGTTAGGCCGTCTTCCGCTCACGCCCCAACATCGTGCAGCCCGCCTCCAGTGGTGTCGCGACAGGCGTGAATGGAGGGACGAATGGAGACGTGTCGTCTTCAGCGATGAGAGTCGCTTCTGCCTTGCTGCCAATGATGGTCGTACGCGTGTTTGGCGCCGTGCAGGTGAGCGCCACAATCAGGACTGCATACGACCGAGGCACACAGGGCCAACACCCGGCATCATGGTGTGGGGAGCGATCTCCTACACTAGCCGTACACCACTGGTGATCGTCGAGGGGACACTGAATAGTGCACGGTACATCCAAACCGTCATCGAACCCATCGTTCTACCATTCCTAGACCGGCAAGGGAACTTGCTGTTCCAACAGGACAATGCACGTCCGCATGTATCCCGTGCCACCCAACGTGCTCTAGAAGGTGTAAGTCAACTACCCTGGCCAGCAAGATCTCCGGATCTGTCCCCCATTGAGCATGTTTGGGACTGGATGAAGCGTCGTCTCACGCGGTCTGCACGTCCAGCACGAACGCTGGTCCAACTGAGGCGCCAGGTGGAAATGGCATGGCAAGCCGTTCCACAGGACTACATCCAGCATCTCTACGATCGTCTCCATGGGAGAATAGCAGCCTGCATTGCTGCGAAAGGTGGATATACACTGTACTAGTGCCGACATTGTGCATGCTCTGTTGCCTGTGTCTATGTGCCTGTGGTTCTGTCAGTGTGATCATGTGATGTATCTGACCTCAGGAATGTGTCAATAAAGTTTCCCCTTCCTGGGACAATGAATTCACGGTGTTCTTATTTCAATTTCCAGGAGTGTATTTTACTACTATAACCTTATGATTACGTTTTTAAGAGAGAGAAAGCCTAGTAAATGACTTCAAGGAAGCTAAAATTTGGCCAGGGAGGACTTTTAGAAAAGCACTTTCCACAACCAACAAACTTAAATACTAAAATACTTAGGTACTAAAGTGCATACTTTTTATACTGAACATTTTACTTCAAGAAAACCTCTTTTTTACTGGAATTTACTTTCAAAAGCTATTACCCTTTGAACTAACTCTGTATAGTCATTTAACAGATTCTAGTAACTTTGTTTCACTCTGACAGTAGTTTACGTAAGCGAAATTTTACTATAACACTTTGCAATGGTTAAGAAAACTTTTAAAAGAAGAATAGTTTGACTTTATTTCTCTGTAATGTACTAAAGCATGGACGTGTTATTACTTCAATTAAAACTTTCATTACGCCTTTCAGTGAAACAACTAAGACAACTTTTATTTAACCGTTACTCAATATGAAAATATTTATGAACTCTTTAACTTTATGATGCAACATTACGTTTAAATTCGCTCTATTCAATTTACACTCTTCCACTGCCGACACGTAATTTCATTACTACAGGATTTAGCCCCCACACACATATATCTCACTATTTACAGAAAAACAATTTGAATGGTGCCTCTTCATATTAACTTAACTCTTCACAAGTCTGTAAAACAGGATACTCGGATTAATTAAACACCAGGAAGGAACTCCATGTAGGTGCATGATTAGGATGAAATAACAAAAAAATGGTTCAAATGGCTCTGAGCACTATGCGACTTAACTTCGGAGGTCATCAGTCGCCTAGAACTTAGAACTAATTAAACCTAACTAACCTAAGGACATCACACACATCCATGCCCAAGGCAGGTTTCGAACCCGCGACCGTAGCGGTCGCTCGGCTCCAGACTGTAGCGCCCAGAACCGCACGGCCACTCCTGCCGGCGATGAAATAACAGGTTGAACTAATTTCGTTAGAGTTCAAGAATGATTATAAACTAATAAAACACAGTTTAAATTACTGGTTCACGCTGTAGAAAAGTAAAAGTCTAAAACATTCTTATCTGGTAGCTGTAGGCTTTGGTGTGGCGAACAGTTATAGCGACGACACTACCGACAGTACGGCCTGCAAGTATCTTGCTTCTCTAATTGGAGTCGTTCAATTTTACGTACAATAGCTAACAACTCGCCGCTATACTGTAAGCCGTTTAAAGTCTTCATCCGAGGCATTTTTGTGCAAATTTTCAGGCAAATCTTCTCCTGCTCCACTAGGGTGTTGCGTCTATCACCGCTGCCTGCACACTGTATGTTACATCTTGCGCTTGCTCTAGGTAGCGGGCCAATTCACCCTTACCACCTTTTCCACTCCTCAGAGCCACTTCCGTTTCGACCAGAAGTACACTGGCTTTTACGTAACACTTCTAAGCGTGACCACTTCATACAATTGTCAAATTTACATCAACAGGAACAATTTATACGCACAAATATTTTTAAATACGAAATGTCATCAGAAAATTATTTAACGTAATAAAAATTTACATAGTATTTTACATGCATTACTCACATATAATGCAAAGAACTTCAACCTCCAGTATAGCACACTTTACATATACAAAAAATATAGAACAAATATGCGAAAATTTTAAAGCAAAAAGCCCGCATCTCGTGGTCGTGCGGTAGCGTTCTCGCTTCCCACGCCCGGGTTCCCGGGTTCGATTCCCGGCGGGGTCAGGGATTTTCTCTGCCTCGTGATGGCTGGGTGTTGTGTGCTGTCCTTAGGTTAGTTAGGTTTAAGTAGTTCTAAGTTCTAGGGAACTTATGACCACAGCAGTTGAGTCCCATAGTGCTCAGAGACAATTGAACCATTTTTAAAGCAAAAAATTATAAAAAATTAGATGAATTATAAACAAATATTGTTATAGGCTTTTGAGCGCACTGCACGACTAGCGACCACGAGGAAAGACATATCGTTCGCTCGGTCTTGCCGCGCACGCCAGGTTGGTGGTTGAGGCGACGTGCGACTCAGTATCGTATCACCGCTTTATTTACCACGCAAAGACACTATTATAAACGAAATACTCCTCGACGTCCGAATAAACTTCAACGGGGCATGAACAACACAACATAACTTTTGAAAAAACAGCAGTAATTTCATTGTAACAAATAAAATAATAACAGATATTTCATTGTAGCCCCGCTGAGTAGCCAGTGCGGTCGCGGTCTGAGGCGTCTTGTCACGGTCCGGACGGCTCCCCCCGTCGGAGGTTCGAGTCCTCGTTCGGGCATGGGTGTGTGTGTTGTGCTTAGCGTAAGTTACTCTAAGTTAGATTAAATAGTGCGTAAGCTTAGGGACCGATTACCTTAGCAGTTTGGTCCCATAAGACCTTACCACAAATTTCCAGTTTTCCAATTTCATTGCAACAGAACAATTCAGAATGGCCTCATATGCACAACGCAAATAACGACGGTACACCTTGTAACAATAGCAACTTTTATGTCATAAAATATTTACTTATTTGCAATAGAAAACTGTTTAAATCGGTGATAGCTACTTCTTGCATCGCTTCTACTAGCTATCTCTAGTCACCAACAAATCAGCCACCAATATATTAGTCAACTACCCAAGCTTATATCTAAGTGAACAGTACAACTGTTAGGTATGTAAAAAAATTCGTTCATAAAAGGGAAAATACAAAAATTCGTAACACACATTCATGAACGACAGGTCCAATTACGAGATTCGTACTGAATCAATATAAAAACTACAGAGTACGAAACAGATACACAGTTGTCACAAAATTTTAAATTACATTTAACCTCTGCACGATCACCGAACTGTGCGTACTGATATGAACCGGCATGCCCTACGACAAGTGGTCACTTTAGTAATTTACCACGCCCTGGGTGCAGTTCGTAACGTTGAGATAGCACGGCCCCAGGTGCAATAGCTACAACAACCCGTAAGACGTAGCTTACAACTTTCAGACGACTGAGTTCCTACTGACGTTACTTACGGCACCTTCGCTTATAACACTGTGACTCAGCTCGAACCCACGAGCACAGAATAGCAACATTAACTCAAAAGCATCATGACTGTTCTCCTTCAAATGTGCTGAAGTTGCTCCTCGCCTTCCTATAATGCTGTGTGCGTGACTGAGGAAAACAGTATCCGGTCCAACAGGTTGTTGCTCACACGCCATCACCGCTATTGGTGACCGTGTCCTTCCGGTGTTGATGCGCTTGCTAACTCAACGAGGGCGTTAGACTTAACTTCCCAGCAGAACTTCTGTCCTCCGTGTCTCTCCTTCACTGTCACTGTCCGTTCAATCAAAGGACGAGCGCCCAACCTCGACCGCCACCACAGCCCACCAAGCGTCGCAGTAACTGTCGACGGCTTGCAATCGGCCCAAACCACTGTCTCGGCTTGTTTCCGGGAGAAGTATCTGTTCTTTTTGAGTTCAGATGACTGCCCACCGCCGCCACCTACGCCTCCCCCCCCCCCCCCCGTTTGCCCTTAGGATAATTTAGGTTAGGTAGTGTGTAAGCTTAGGGACTGATGACCTTGACAGTTAAGTCCCATAACATTTCACACACATTTTGAACGCCCATACCGGCGCTCCTGTCGGTTACATGTCCAGTGGCACCAGTACCACACAACCAAGAACATGATCGCCGGTGCGGGAGTCCACGGATCCTTTTGTGGCGTCGGTCGGCGGAATCTTTGCTTCGACGTGCAGGAATTGTTCGATATCGAGCACCCTGGGACGGACGAAATCGCTGCAAAAAGTGAATCGTAATGTCACTTTACAATAAGTGTACTGCATGATGTATCGTTAGGAACATCGGAATGCCGCTACTTCTGCGGTAAATACAAAAACGTCTAGCTGTGCCTCGCTGCGAAACACAGTCGTGTCCGTAGCGTAGCGCCGCCAAGGCAAACTAGCCCCCAGTTTTTTATTTACTTTGCTAGGTGCAGCTTATTGTCTGTTACTTCCACTCTCCTTCCCCTCTATGAATGTGGCTGTATCTTAAAAGTAAGGTGATAGCCAGTAGGGGGAAGCCACATTAAAGGATCCCATTCGTTTATTTTGTTTCTTTTTATACACACGTACCCTAGTAGCTAGCGGGAAGACACCTCTTTCGCCAGACTTTGCTGGTGGACAAGAGCGTCCTGGATATTTGGGACAACCTCGGCCTGCCACTGAACACAGCGCGATTAGCTCTGGTTCGCAAAGCCGGTAATTTGCACAACAGACGCTACATTTCTTACGCCTGAAACCCGACGACTGACCTTATCTTTTAGATCTACATACTTACCGTGAACGCCACCATTAGGTGCGTGGAGGAGGGACTATTAGTCATTTTCTTTCCTGTTCCACTTACAACTAGAGCGAGGGAAAACGACTGTCCAAATGCATCCTTTTTTTTTTTGTGGGTCATCAGTCTTCTGACTGACTTGATGATGCGGCCCACCACGAATCCCTCTCCGGTGCTAACCTCTTCATCTCAGAGTAGCACTTGCGACCTACGTCCTCAATTATTTGCCGGATGTATTCCCATCTCTGTCTTCCTCTACAGTTTTTGCTTTCTGCAGCTCCCTCTGCTACCATGGAAGCCATTCCGTCATGTCTTCACAGATGTCTTATAATACTGTCCCTTCTCCTTATCAGTGTTTTCCACATATTCCTTTCCTCTGCGATTCTGCACAGAACCTCTTCATTTATTACCTTATCAGTCCACCTAATTTTCAACATTCGTCTGTAACACCACATCTCAAATGCTTCGATTCTCTTCTGTTCCGGTTTTCCCACAGTCCATGTTTCACTTACGTACAATACTGTACTGCAGACGTATACTGTATTTTAAGAAATTTTGTTCTTTAAATTAAGTCCGATATTTAATACTAGTAGACTTTTCTTGGCCAGGAATGCCCGACGCGCGGGGTTGCCGCGCGGTCTGGGTCGCCTCGTCACGGTCCATGCGGCTCCCCCCATCAGAGGTTCGAGTCCTCCCTCGGGCATGGGTGTGTGTGTTGTCCTTAGCGTAAGTAAGTTTAAGTTAGATTAAGTAGTGTGTAGGCTTAGGGACCGATGACCTCTGCAGTTTGGTCCCATAAGACCTTACCACAAATTTCCAAAATTTTCCAGGAATGCCCTTTTTGCCATTGCTAGTCTGGTTTTGATGTCCTCCTTGCTCCGTCCATCATTGATTATTTTGCTGCCTAGGTAGCAGAATTCCTTAACTTCATCTACTTCGTGACCATCGACCCTGATATTAAGTTTCTTGCTCTTCTCATTTCTACCACTTCTTGTTACCTTCGCCTTTCTTTGGTACTCTCAATCCATACACTGTACTCAGTAGAGTGTTCATTCCATTCAGAAGATCAAATAATTCATCTTCACTTTCACTCAGGACACAATGTCATCAGCTAATCGTATCACTGATATCTTTTCACCTTGAATTTTAATTCCACTCCTGAACCTTTATTTCCATCATTGTTTCCTCGATGCACAAATTGAACAGTAGGGACTACATCCTTGTCTTACACCCTTTTTAATACGAGCACTTCTTTCTTGGTCATCCACTCTTATTATTCCCTCCTGGCTGTTGTACATGTGTACATGTTGTATTTCACCCGTCTCTCCCTACAGCTTACCCGTAATTTTCTCAGAATTTCGAACATCTTGCACGGTTTTACGTCGTCGAACGCTTTTTCCAGGTCGACAAATCCAATGAACGTGTCTTGATTTTTCTTTATTCTTGCTTCCATTATTAACCGCAAAGTCAAAATTGCCTCTCTCGTGCCTTTACCTTTCCCAAAGCCAAACTGATAGTCATCAAGCAAATCCTCAATTTTCTTTTCCATTCTTGTGTATGTAATTCTTTTCAGCAACTTGGATGCATGAGCTGCTTGTCAGCTCTTGCCGTCTTTGGAATTGTGTGGATGATGTTTTTCCGGAAGTCAGACGGTATGTCGCCAGAATCATACAGTCTACACATCAATGTGAATAGTCGTTTTGTCGCCACTTCCTCCAAGGATTTTAGAAATTTTGATGGAATGTTATCTATCCCTTCTGCCTTATTTGATCATAAGGCCTCCAAAGCTCTTTAATTCTGATTCTAATACTGGATACCTTATCTCTTCTAAATCGACCACTGTTTCTTCTTTTATCATATCACATAAGTCTTCCTCCTCATAGAGTCTTTCAGTCTATTCTTTCCAGCTATCCTCTCTCTGTCTTCAGTGGATTTCCCGTTGCACTCTTAATGTTATCACTCTTGCTTTTAATGCCACGGAAGGTTGTTTTGACTTCCCTGTATTCTGAGTCAGTCCTACGGACAATAATTTCTTTTTCAATTTCTTTACTTTTTTCATGCAGCCATTTCGTCTTACCTTCCCTGCACTTACTATTTATTTCATTCTTCAGTGACTTGTATTTCTGTATTCCTGAGTCTCCCGGAACATTTTTGTACTTCCATCTTTCATCAATCAATTGAAGTATTTCATCTGTTACCCATGGTTTCTTCGCCTTTACCTTCTTTTTATCCATATTTTATTTCCCAACTTCTTTTATCGCCCCTTTTAGAGATGTCCATTCCTCTTCAACTGTACTGCCCACTGAGCTATTCCTTATTGCTGTATCTATAGCCTTAGGGAGCTTCCAACGTATCTCATCATTCCTTAGTACTTTCGTATCCCACTTCTTTCATATTGATTCTCCCTGACTTATGTCTTGAACTTCAGCCTACTCTTCATCATTACTATGTTCTGAATCTATATCTGCTCCTGGGTTCCCCTTACAATCCAGTATCTGATTTCGGAATCTCTGTCTGACCATGATGTAATCTAACTGAAATCTTCCCGTATCACCCGGCCTTTTCCAAGTATACCTCTTACTCTTGTGATTCCTGATCAGAGTATTAGCTATTACTAGCTGAAGTTTATTACAGAACTCAATCTTTCTTCTCTCTCATTCCTTGTCCCAAGCCCATATTCTCCTGTAACCTTTTCTTCTTCCCCTACTAGTGCATTCCAGTCGCTCATGACTATTAGATTTTCATCTCTCTTCACATACTGTATTACCCTTTCAATATCCTCATAGACTTTCTCTCTCTCTCTTCATCCTCAGCTTGCGACGTCGGCATGCATACCTGAACTATCGTTGTCGGTGTTGATTTGCTGTCGATTCTGATAAGAACAACCCTGTCACTGAACTGTTCACAGTAACACTCTCTCTGCCTACCTTCCTATTCATAGCGAATCCTACTCCTGTTATACCATTTTCCGCTGCTGTTGACATTACCCTACACTCATCTGTCCAGAAATCCTTGTCTTCTTCCCACTTCACTTCTCTGACCCCTTCTATATCTACATTGAGCCTTTTCATTTCCGTTTACAGATTTTCTAGTTTCCCTATCATAGTCAAGCTTCTGACATTCCACGCCCCGACCCCGTAGAATGTTATTATTTCCTCTCCCTTGGCAGTCCCCTCCCGGAGATCCGAATGGGGGGACTATTTCGAAATCTTTTGCTAAAGGAGAGAGCATCATAATACTTCTTCAATTACAGGCCACATGTCCTGTGGATACACGTTACGTGTCTTTAATGCAGTGGTTTTCATTGTCTTCTGCATCCCCATGCCGTTGATCTTTGTTGATTCTTCCGCCTTCCGGGGCAGTTTCCCACCTCTAGGACAGAGAATGCCCTGAACCTCTGTCCGCTCCTCCGCCCTCTTTGAGAAGGCCGTAGGCAGAGTTCTTATGCCGCAAGTCTTCGGGCGCCAATGCTGATTATTATTTAGCATCGGCGAGATTCGAACCCGGGACCGAAGACGTTTTGATTAAAGACGCTACTCCAAGACCACGGGTGCCTAATAATGCCTCCATACGAGCCCTAATTTCTCTTATGTTTGAGTTGCTTACGAGAAATGCATGTTGGCAGCAGTAGAATTATTCTGGAGTCTCTTTCAAATTCCGGTTCTCTAAATTTCTCAGCAATGCAACGCGAAAACGTCGCCTCCCTTACATGGATTCCCATTGAGTTCACGGAGTATCTCCGTAACACTCGCGTCTTGATCGAAGCTACCGATAACAAACATAATAGTCCGCTTCTGAATTGTTTCTATGTCTTCCTTTAATCCGACCTGGTGAGGATCTCAAATACGCGAGCAATTCTCAAGAATGGATCGCACTATTGTTCTATATGCAGTCTCCTTCATAGATGAACCACATTTTCCTAAAATTTTTTGGAACGAATCGATGTCGACCATTCGCCTTCCCTATTACCATTCTTACTTGTTCATTACAATTTATGTCGCACTGCAACATCAGGTCTAGATATTTCATCGACACTATTAATACTTCAGTCGAATATTATGCGTCTGTTTTTCCTACTTATCTGCATTAACTTACATTTTTCTACCTATAAAGAAAGCTGTCATTCATCACACCTAGTATAAATTTTCTCTGACTCATCTAGTATACTCCTGCACTCATTCTTCGACGACATCTTCCCGTACACCACAGCACTAACAGAAAACAGCCTCAGATTACTGCTCACCCAGTCCAGTAGAACATCTGTGCATACAAAGTACAGCAGCTGTCCTGTCACAGTTCCCTGGGGATGCCTTTCTGATACCCTTGTCTCTTGCCAGAGCAGCAGACGAGCACCCGCTGTATTGAGGTAGGTCCGGCCAGCAGGGGAAACATGGGGCCTTGCGTGATATTGTTAAAGGGTCTTACTGACTTTATCTTTAAAAAGAATAAGACAGTATGTTTCCTTTGCTGTCCGACCTACCCCGATACATAAGGTGGTAGAGTACTGCCCTGGCTAGCAATTTCTCCGTATCTTTAACCTACTGAAAACGTCTGGTCATTTACTTGCAAGAGGTTGGCACGCCACCATTCGACTTCCACTACGACTGATGAACTAAAAAGCTGAAGCAGCACGGGCTGATGTTCACGTTCATCCATGTTCAATTCGACTGCCCTGCCGAGTTGGAGTAGTTATTCTTGCCAGCGGTGGCAGCTCTGTGTATTTAATTTCACATAGGAGTACTATATTCTCCTACAAATTCACTCGTGAATTCTTCCTCCTATGCTGTACCGTTTGTAAACAACAAGTAAAATTTCGTTCCTGTAATTCTTATGGTCATCAGAAAAAGAGGCAGTGATGCAAATCAACGGGGAAATTTTAAAATTTATGCCAATTCGGGATTCGAACCGGGGTGTCCTGCTTACTAGGCAGATGCTCTGATCGCTTTTTTTCGAAACTTTATTTAACAAAATATCGCTACACAAGTACATGGCAGTAACATATGAACAACAAAATTATCAGTTTATGAACTGCGCACATTGGAACATATCACACTTGAGTCTAAAGTATGGATAATTGTGGGAATATACATTTCTGTTTCTTTCAGCGGCGTCTGTGGGTGTAAAATGTGATCAGCTTCTAACGTATGTCCATCGGCGACGAACTATCAAACTTGTGGATATCTGTTTATTTTTAGCTGTCACTTTCATATGCTCATGAATATCTCTAGTTTCAATACTGAAACTGTGCAATGTTGTACCCAACGACTCTACATTATTATCATCTCCTCCACGATATTTATAGCACGGGGGCCCCAATATGCTCCTGCCTACGAGGTCCAGACTGACGAATGACATGTGCACAGCTGTGTACATCAGAACTTACGTCCCATGAAGCCTGACAAGTAGCGTTCCGTCTGCACATCAATTTTTGCAGTGTTACATTCTATTGGGAAAAACCTTCTGACTGTTGAAGCACTCTTGTTTGCGTTTAACATCTGCTTCTGCTGTTGACATTGTTCCTGCGCTCGGTGTCCAACTTGTCCACTCTTATCGCACGCAGGTCGCTGACAATGTATCCATATGTGATCTTTAGTTGCACATCTTCTGCAGGAAAAACACGGTGGTCTGTACATTTACTTGTAGCAATGTCGCTCTTCTCTAATTCCATCACGACCCTAAGAACCTGATTGCAGTTGCTAAACCATAGTTTGTAAAACATCTGGCTGCCTACGTAGCTTCTTTTATTCCTGTTGTTGCTGGGAATTTAACGCTGACAATACTTGCACCTGCTCCATCGAAGTGGCACAAACTCACCCTAAGTAGCAGAACGAGTGTCTCTCATTTTGCGTAATTTAGCACTGCCATTTACAACAATAAAAATTTCAAAAAGCGAAACTGCTACTCCAACACATAAAGAATAATTGTACACTAATCCTTTCGTCGCATCGTCGAGCAACGGGACTCAACACAGTCCTGTTCCAAATGCCCAAATCATCTACAAGTACCTACTACAATTGCATGGCACAGGCTTGGTGTACGGCAATTCATTCCTGACGTGTTGCATAACTTACACCGAGTTGGTTTTAAACATATTTTCCTAATATTCCCTCTAAACAACGGCATAACCATACGCTCTTGTGGTTTAATAGGTGATACCTTAAGGATACCACCTATGTCTCTGCTATTTGATATGACCCAAAACAGATACATGTATACACTCAAAAGCCCTTCAACAAAGAAAAAGTTCTCTCAACACACCACATGGTGCTGGTACTAGTATATGACAGTTGATGCTGTGGATATGGCTTCATTGACGATGAAGTCTTGAGGTGACAGCCAGTTTTGACACCAATCTTGCAATCCTGGGAGCTGGGGATGTGTTGTGGATCAAAAGCCGAGATGGAGAGTGGGTGAATGGTCCAGTTCATACCCGGAGGCGTCAGTGATACAGTGATATCTGCAGTAACTTCTTTATCATGTTCAGCATACAAACTTTTAAGTGTGTCTTCAGTGATTATGACGGCCGGGCATGAAGAACGAGGCGCAAAGAAGTGGTGATGCATTGTCAGCGAGTCATGATGTGACCCCGTAAGTCAGTGCCACGACCCTGTGGTGTGCTCGTGGCAGCGTAGGGACGAGTAGGTCACCAAGCGTTACACAACCCAGTACGGCTTCCATCTCAGCGCTCTCGAAGACAGCACATCACGCGCTCTACTAGAGGCTGCCGACTGTGGTCCAAGATGGCGGATGTCGTGAATACTATTCCCTGGTCATCCACCAAGGATCGACAAAAGCTGCGCCAAATGTTCAGAATCATCTAGGAGCTTCACAAACGCGACACGCAAGTACGGTGTGGAGATGGCACATTGGAGATCATTCATGATGACCTTAATTGGAGGAGGGTTGGTCGCACACTAATTTTCTCGTCCGCGATGACCCCGTAGGCAGCAACGGCAGACAACAGCCGTGGCACGCATCAGGACGGCTGAATCTCGGTGTTGAAGTCAGAGAGCAGGTGGCCCTAGGTGTATGAGCACATTTGCTCTCGTTTATCAGACTCGTCAGCGGTCCTTTCCTTCCCTTTCTGCGATAAATCAATAATTTTTCTGCGTCGCCGAGCTCGGTCGTTTCTGCCAACGTTTCATTTTGGAGTGGCACTTGGGCGTTGAAGCTGCGTCGTGTTCCTTGACAAAACGTTGTTGTGTAGCACGGAAGCTTTTGCTATTCCGCCTCCCACGTCTATGTGGTGATGCTCGCCTCTTTCCCAGACGGTTGTTACAATTGCAGTACGCCTTGCTGACATTCCAATGGGCACACCGGCCCAGAGCTAACTTCTCTGTTCTAAGCTCGCCTGGTACTACTTTTAAAATAATTTAAACATGCACAATAAAATTATATGCCACGCAACAGTGGTTGCATTATTATTATCGTAAAAGGAATATACGGAAATTTCAGGTTAAGAAAGCTACACCGTTATTCAATTGAACATTGAAAATATCTAACAAAAGACTGACCATATTAATTAAATTCGAATGAATGAAAGTAATAATTAATACACTGAATTCGTGTTTGTGGTAGTGAATACATATCTTTAAACCAGTCTCAACACGCTGCAGTTTTCTACATAAGAAACTGGAGGGAAATCATCGTCTTAAATATTTTTAAGGAATTCTTCGAATGAGCGTATTTACAGAAAACAGCAAATTATTCACTTATGTTTTGAACAAGTATGGATGGCATTTTTCTGGAATTTTTATTTAGTTAGTGCATTAAAAATACCTCGCCTCTTCTTTGACAGTAGTGTATGCACACAATGCTTATAATAGATTCTGTACATCATAGTAAGGAATAGGCATAAAACAATGGATCCGATTCCTGACACAACATAGAAAGTCATTCATGAATTCTTAGAACTACTGTTAGAGATCAACTATTACCTGTTATGCGGAAAGTTCTTGGGTAAGTGTCCGTTTAATCGTGGAGAAACGAGCACAATATTTCGACAACTGTATTTAGTCCATAATTCAAGAAGGTGGGGTAAATTTTAATTTAATTTTTTAAAGGACATCATATTCGCCATTGCACAAATACGTCATGTGGACAGTAGTACATTACAAAAAACGTGAAAATAATACATCACTTACATTTTGCTTCAGCACATGTCAGACTTAACTACAACCTCCAACATGTACATATGTCATTGTCAAAAATACGTTTTTTCGCTTTCAAAGTACAGTAACATCAAACGACTGATAGCTCTGTACTTCGTGCAATAAAAGTAATCATCCGAAATGTTACCAGTGTTAACATCCTTCACATAAATCGCTACAAATCAATGTTCTAACACTGTTCAAATGTGAACTAAGGCCTCTGACACGAAAAAAAATCAGAGATAGTACGTTCCAGATGTAAGCTTCATATCTTAACATATTTTTACATCTGCTGACAACATACAGATTTCTAGGTGATGATATAGTCGTAAGGTACAAGGGGACAGGGATAGGAAAACTTACTTAAAACAGAGTAGCATAAAAATACAGAACTCTGACACGTTACTTTGTTTACGTATACATTGCAACTGGTAGAAAAAAGAATCTACGTGACTGAACCCGACCATGAGAAATATAATTATCTGTTTGTTTATGTAGAGTAGCATATAGGCCAAATTTTTGTAAACATGTATTCTTATTTTTCCGAAATTTAATTGACGAACTCTCGCCAAATAATTATATTGCCATGAGTTAAAAGTGTCTGACTTGCCAAAAAATTGTTAGCTACAGGATATGGTGTGATGACTGCTGCAGCTTTTTTCCACTGGGTGGCTGTAGTGGCGTGGCAATTTGGGAAGTAAATCATGCTCTTCGATGCTTCTGTAGCATACGCGTTATAGATAGGAAGGTAATGGAAAGCAGAGGGAAATTTGTTTAGTTGAAGCTCAGTTACATGAGGCTATTAAACGTCTGGAGCGGTTAGTGAGTGAGAAAGGAAAAGAGATTGAAAGGGCACGTAAGGGAAGGAACAGGCAAAGATCTTCCTCTGAGATCTATTTGGTGAACGTGAAAAATACCTTTGACCTGTTTCTTCAGTTAGAAATCGATGAGCCTCAGTTAGATGTGAGTGTTGAAAGGACTTTCAAAAATAAATTGAAAAGTAAATATGTATGGAAGTTAGTAAAGAGAAAGAAAGTTTTGAAACTTCCTGGCAGATTAAAACTGTGTGCCCGACCGAGACTCGAACTCGGGACCTTTGCCTTTCGCGGGCAAGTGCTCTACCATCTGAGCTAAGCTACCGAAGGACGACTCACGCCCGGTACTCACAGCTTTACTTCTGCCAGTATCTCGTCTCCTACCTTCCAAACTTTACAGAAGCTCTCTTGCGAACCTTGCAGAACTAGCACTCCTGAAAGAAAGGATATAGCGGAGACATGGCTTAGCCACAGCCTGGGGGATGTTTCCAGAATGAGATTTCCACTCTGCAGCGGAGTGTGCGCTGTTATGAAGATACTGGCAGAAGTAAAGCTGTGAGTACCGGGCGTGAGTCGTGCTTCGGTAGCTCAGATGGTAGAGCACTTGCCCGCGAAATGCAAAGGTCCCGAGTTCGAGTCTCGGTCGGGCACACAGTTTTAATCTGCCAGGAAGTTTCATAACAGCGCACACTCCGCTGCAGAGTGGAAATCTCATTCTGGAAAGAAAGTTTTGTTGTTAGGTACTTCTCTTGCCAGAGGTGTAGGACAGTTTTTACAGGATGAACTAGAAACAGAGCACAGGGTCACCAACTTTTGTAAATATAGTGCTGGTTTGGGTTACCTGCATCTGTACCTAGATACACACTCCGGAGGCTACAGTATGGGGTATTTCGCTCTTGACGCCAAATGTACGCTGGCGGCTGTAGATACGTTCTGCAGTCAACTGCAAATACCTGTTCTGTAAACTTCATTTACTGCGTTTCACGGAAATAAGATCATCTTTCTTCGATAAATTCCCATGTGAATTCAAGAAGCATAGTTGTAACACTCTGGTGTTGATCGAATCTACTGGCAACAAATATAGCAGCACGTCTCTGAATTCCTCCTATGTCTTCTTTTCATACGACTCAAGCAGTACTCATGAACGTCACACAAATCTTCTATATGCGGTCTCTTTCAAAGATGAACTATACTTTCCTAAAATACTCCCAATGAACGGAAGTCGACTATTCGCATTCCATTCTAAGTACTCCTTCCATTTCATATCGCTTTGCAACGTTATGGCAATATATATATATATATATATATATATTATAGGATTGTTTTTCCTATCCATCTGCATCAACTTGTACTTTTCTCCATCTAGAGCAAGGTGCCATTCATCAGACCAAACAGAAATTCTTAATCATCCTGTATCCTTCTACAGTACCTCAACCGCGATAGCTTCCCATACACAAAAATGACATCAGTAAACAGTCGCAGACTGTTACTCACCCTATCCTTCGAAGTGTTTGTATGTAGAGAAAGAACAAGAACGATCCTGTTAGACTTCCCTGATCACTCCTGACTATACGCTTGTTTCTGATAAATACTCGCCGTCGAGTACAATATACTGGATTACGCTACTTAAGAAGTCTTCCAGCCACACATGTACATGGGAACATGCAATCAGTAGTCTGCAGTGGGGTACCGAGACGGACGCTTTCCGGAAAACTTGAAACAGGAAGCATTCCTGTTGCCCTTCATCCACGATTGTCAGGATATCACGTGAGAAAACGGCAAGGTGACTTTCGCAAGAGCTCTGCTTTCCAGATCCATGGTGATTTGTAGACAAAAGTTTTTCTGTCTCCATGGAAGTTCATTACACTCGAACTTAAACAGTGTCCAGTCACCTGTCAGAAGCCTAAGGAACCACTTTCTGCAGCCCAGGCCGCTGTGAGACGTGCAGGAAGAGAGTCAGTGAAGCTCTGGAAGGGATGTGGAACCGTGCGGACTGCAGCGCCTTCACCAGCTGCCCTAGGTCTCTAGGTTTAGGATGATAAGCGCGAGCAACCTGACGAGATGGTCACGCAGATTGGGTTTAAATACAGGAAGTATGTTGGCTAGGGAAGTACGGTAGAATCAGAATTGTGCTCTTAGAACTACGCAGGTACATTGGGAGCTGTCTGACACGTTACATGGTTATGGTGGTAGACGCAATCGTACCGAGGAAGATCAAACTGCATGTAGGGGTGGATATTGTCCCCAAAGATAGATACTTGTGTTGATCAATAGTCATCCTTGACCCGTGGTGCACCACGTGTTACCTCGACGCCGGTTTTGGATAGCGCCATCTGCCATACACGATATGCTTTATACGCATGAGAGTGGTTTACAAACATAGCTGTTCCGGAAATACTTCCACTCTTCGCCTGTAAGCCGATGATCATGCCCGTGTTGGCGTCAGATAAATCGCTCCGTTTCCGCATTACAACAACGACTGCAATGTTTTCCGCGTCCCAGCGACACGCTTTACATACTCTCCACCAGCAGCGCTGCCACCTGCTGTCTGTGAGTGACTGTCGCATGCTGAAGTGGAACATAGGCAGTGATCACATTAATGCGACTGCACCGCGTAATGTGTTCAAAAATTCTGCTGCGAACCGAAGTTCAAGAATACTGCGGGCTCGGATAAGCCGAAATGATGGAAGTAGATTACCTATTGCCGTCCAACAAACGTGTTAAAGAATCTAATAAATTAGTCCGTTAAACTACAAATCGCGAGGATTTATTAAACATTAATAACAGTCCAAATGGTAACCTGTTTCGATTTGATCAAAAATCGTCTTCAGGCCGTATCTCTGAAGTTTTAATCATTAATATTCTTTAGACGGAAACATTCGTCAAAATTATACACTTCTGCCCGCATCTCGTGGTCGTGCGGTAGCGTTCTCGCTTCCCACGCCCGGGGTTCCCGGGTTCGATTCCCGGCGGGGTCAGGGATTTTCTCTGCCTCGTGATGGCTGGGTGTTGTGTGCTGTCCTTCGGTTAGTTAGGTTTAAGTAGTTCTAAGTTCTAGGGGACTGATGACCATAGATGTTAAGTCCCATAGTGCTCAGAGCCATTTGAACCATTTTATACACTTCATCTACGTAATAAATATGAAGAAACAAACTTAATAAATGCAATCTAAATGAGAGGCCGATGTCGTAGAGTAGTCTCTGTGAAACTGAACCGGAATTCCGTCCGGAACTGGCGCCTTGTTTGTTTTCGACTCAGTTGCTTCTATGGGACTGGGATGTCTGTTACTATGGCCTTCATACGGGAGTCTGTGCGACGGTCAAGCGACTGAATGTCTGCGCGATCAACCTGAGCGAATGATTCCTAAAACTGGAAATTTAAAGCATCAGATTTCGCTTGGCTCTCTTCTAATGCCATGCAGGCTGGTCGAAGTGAATGGATAGAAGCCTTCGGCCCGCTTAGAAGTTTGGCATGGGACCAGAATTTCCTCGAGTTCTCCGTAAGGTAATGTATGCCCGGTGGAAGCCGTTGAACGCTTAGCGCATCGATCTTTTTATAGACGTACAAATTTCTGCTAAATTTTTGCCTTCGACATTTCCATGCCCTTTACTGACCCGAGAACGCAATAGTCTCAGGTTCGTCAGTGTTTTCCACTTTCTAGGTTCATACTTCTCCAGAGCGCTATTTCAGTTCAAACTCTGCCCATAATTCCTCTACGTTCATCGTACTAGAACTAAATGATGTCAGTTCATTGTCTGAATGGGATGCTAGCAAATGCGTATCTGCTCTTTCGAGCATCAGGACTCTTCTAGCCTTTTTGATGCATTTATTAACTTTAGTAGCCACCTCTGACATGATGAAATCATCATTAATCGCTGTTTGTAGCTACAATGTCAAGAATAATGTATTTCCATTGTGTCTGGGTTATGGAATGGTTCATATGCCTCTGGGCACTATGGGACTTAACATCTGAGGCCATCAGTCCCCTAGAACTTAAAACTACTTAAACCTAACTAACCTAAGGACATCACACACATCCATGCCCGAGGCAGGATTCGAACCTGCGACCGTAGCGGTCGCGCGGTTCCAGACTGAAGCACCTAGAACCGCTAGGCCACACCTGCCGGCGTTTGGGTTATCGACTAGCTGCTCACGACACTTTTCCGAAGACGTGTTCAGTACTACTTCACAAAACTGTCTGCCTGTATCACGTGCAGTGAGCTATAGACATCCCAGTCAACATTCGGTAGATTAAAGGAGACTCCAACTAATATTGGATAATCCGGATATTCCGGCGCTTTAAAAGCAGACGTTCTTTGAATGATTTTACAAGTGTTACTACGGAATCGGATTGCAGGGAGAAACGTCCGAAGTTTGCGTTCACCTAGGCCGGTTACTCGTGTCCAGATAATTTCACAGGCTTCACTTTAATAGAAGTAGTTTCGTTACACACGAATGCTGCCAAGGCTGTTTTGTGTACACTGCAGAAGTTTCGCTGGGAAGCCTTTCAAGCCCTCACACATCCTCCATACAATCTCAATCACTCGGAATGCGATTTCCATATTTTTGGAGTCCTGAAGAAAGACGTTCGTGGCGAGTCGGTTGGTTAGGACACGTAGGTGCACGCTTGGATACAACAGTGGTTCCGCAGGCAACCGCAAACATTTTTCCATAAAGGCAATGGAACGTCCCCTAAGAAAAATTAATGAATTACTGTGCTGGTAAACCCCATACTTTATTTGATTTTCAAACAGCTGAGAAAAACTGAACGTACTCAGACTTTTCTCTCTTTACTTATTCTGGTCATCACTAAACTGACACACAATATTTTTAGCGAAACGCAATCTCACTTTCAATAATCCCTACAAAAGAATGACCCTGACTAATAGTAACCTAGACCTTTCATGAATCACTTACCTCACAAAAATCTTCGTTACTCGAACTACTGCAATACAGCGAGAGCCAATACTGCCAGCTACATAAAAGATTCTAACTATTGATGGCACTAACTACTAATTGGCATAGTTAGCAGATGAAAGATTTTGATAGCGAACAAACAATGTATTTACCATAATAGTGTTCAAAAATCATGATATATATATATATATATATATATATATATATATATATATATACAGGGTGAGTCACCTAACGTTACCGCTGGATATATTTCGTAAACCACATCAAATACTGACGAACCGATTCCACAGACCGAACGTGAGGAGAGGGGCTAGTGTAACTGTTTAATACAAACCATACAAAAATGCACGGAAGTATGTTTTTTAACACAAACCTACGTTTTTTAAAAGGAACGCCGTTAGTTTTGTTAGCGCATCTAAACATATAAACAAATACGTAATCAGTGCCGTTTGTTGCATTGTAAAATGTTAATTACATCCGGAGATATTGTAACCTAAAGTTGACGCTTGAAACCTTCGACGTTCAGTTGCTTGTTGTAACAAACAGCTGCAACATACATCACGTTTCTACAGAATGATCTGCCAACGTTGCTCGGAAATGTCTCACTGGAAACGCGTCGACATATGTGGTATCAGCATGATGGTGCACCTGCACATTCCGCAATTAACACTAGGCTGACCCTTGACAGGATGTTCGACGGGCGTTTCATAGGACGTGGAGGACGCATAAATTGGCCAGCCCGTTCTCCTGATCTTACACCTCTGGACTTCTTTCTGTGGGGTACGTTAAAGGAGAATGTGTACCGTGAAGTGCCTACAACCCCAGAGGATATGAAACAACGTATTGTGGCAGCCTGCGTCAACATTACACCAGATGTACTGCGGCGTGTACAACATTGATTACGCCAGAGATTGCAATTGTGTGCAGCAAATGATGGCCACCACATTGAACATCTATTGGCCTGACATGTCGGGACACACTCTATTCCCCTCCGTAATTGAAAACGGAAACCAAGTGTGTAC
Organism: Schistocerca cancellata; assembly: GCF_023864275.1. Taxonomy (NCBI): domain Eukaryota; kingdom Metazoa; phylum Arthropoda; class Insecta; order Orthoptera; family Acrididae; genus Schistocerca; species Schistocerca cancellata. The sequence continues at coordinate 693,531,769 of NC_064626.1, forward strand.
GTGTACCTCACCCCTCATGGTAATGTACATGTCCGTCAGTGAAAAAGGCCAGTAAAAAGGTGTTAGCATGTGGACGTAATGTGCTGTTCCAGTCTCTTCTGTACCTAAGGTCCATCACAGTTCCCTTTGGATCCCTACGTAATTCGGTGCTCTCCGATACACACGATCGAACAGCGGAGGAGTGGTACTCAAGCGTCAACTTTAGGTTACAATATCTCCGGATGTAATTAACATTTTACAATGCAACAAACGGCACTGGTTACGTATTTGTTTATATGTTCAGATGTGCTAACAAAACTAACGGGGTTCCATTTAAAAAAACGTAGGTTTGTGTTAAAAAACATACTTCCGTGCATTTTTTTATGGTTTGTATTAGCAATTACACTAGCCCCTCTCCTCACGTTCGGTCTGTGGAATCGATTCATCAGTATTTCATGTGGTTTACGAAATATATCCAGCGGTAATGTTAGGTGACTCACCCTGTATATATATATATATATATATATATATATATATATATATATATATATATATGTATATCAGTTCATGACATCCAGTCTAACAAATTTACTCTCTCTGATGAACACACGTCCAGATCATCCGCTCTCAAAATTCCGCCATCTCTCTCCCCACGTCCACCACTGCTGGCGGCTCACCTCCAACTGCGCAACGATAGGCGCTGTTCACATCCAACTGCCCAACACTACAATAGCAATATTCCAACAATGCAGCTCAGCCACAGACTTCACACAGCACAGACAGTGATTTTCATATAGAGCCTACTTACAGCAATGATCGTCTTGTCTCACAATTGGGTAAATTTATTAAAAGTTACGAAGGTTACTTTTGAAATAATAAACAGTTTCCTTAGCTTTTTATATCTGTACCATTTCATTTAACTAATCCTTATACGAACAACAACATTGTCATATTTTTATCACAAAATAAACGTGACGCTTTCCACAGGAGTCTAAATATCAGAGGAGTTATCTTAAGACAGATAGCAGGAATTCACTCCAGCGAGAGTGCTGGATGGTTTATTTGATGTATATAAGTGCTCAGGAGAGGAGTTATGCGACATCACCCTGCAGCATGGTCAACGAGTTCCATGACATGAGAAAATTTGAAGACAGAATGATAAATCTGTTTCTGAGAGGATTATCACCTGAAGAACGAGAATGTAGGCCCAAAAAGAAACTTTTTAAGGTTAAGATTAATTAGCTGGCCAAATTACGTAAAGGATCAACTAAAAATAGACCTGTCGGATGTTCGTTGAAATTTGTTTAGAGCGAAAGAGGACCACTACAGTTCTATCTACAAACAGGACCAGAGGAGACTAATACACCTCGGCGAGAATCACTCGGTACAGTGCTTAATATGCCTCTTTCCGATGGTTACAGCCTTAAGAACTCAGATGTGCAAAGGCAAATGAGGGAGAGCTTAATGGATTACTATGAGAACGTCCTATGAGTTTTTAACAGTTATTATGGATCTGTTATCAGGTGTTGCTGAGGGAATTAGATTAGGAAATGAGACCCTTAAAGTAGAAGATGAGTTTTTCTATTTGGGTAACAGAATAACTGATGATGGACAAAGTAGAGGGGATATAAAATGTAGACTGGCAATGGCAAGGAAAGCGTTTCTGAAGAAGATAAATTTGTTAACATCGAGCATAAATTTAAGTGTCTGGAAGTCTTTTCTGAAGGTATTTGTATGGAGTGTAGCAATGTATGGAAGTGAAAAACGGACGATAAATAGTTTAGACAAGAGGAGAAGAGAAGCTTTCGAAATGTGGTGCTACAGAAGAATGCTGAAGACTAGATTGGTAGATCACGTAACTAACAAGGAAGTACTGAATAGTATTGGGGAGAGGAGGAATTTGTGGCACAACTTGACTAGAAGGGATATGTTGGTAGGACACGTTCTGAGGCATAATGGGATCACCAATATGGTATTGGAAGGAAGCGTGGAAGGGAAATATCATAGAGGGAGTCCAAGATAGTAAGCAGATTCAAAAGGATGTAGATTGCAGAAGTTACTCGGAGATGAAGTGACGCACAGGATAAAGTAGCATGGAGAACCGCATCAAACCAGTGTCTGGACTGAAGACCACAACAGCAACACTGTTTCAGAGAACGAAACCACTTGTTCTGGATATGATTACTGTTCAAACTACACAAATGTTATAAAGTAAGGTAGCAGCTGTAGCAAACAAGCGTTAAAACAACAGACTTAACGAGACAGATTTCCGAATGCTTCGAAACGTACTGAAGTATGCGAAACAAAGGAGACCGTACTTCTTGAATCATGTGGCCACATCCACTTAATTGATGTAATAGACAAATCATTAGAAAAATGTTTTTATGCCAAACTCACGTGATACTGCATGTTGTATGGGATGAACCAGTGGCAAATGAGCTTTCGCAAAGATAAATCGACAGAAAATAAAACTGATCAAGTTGGTCAGACTAAAAGTATGTTGTTGGACTCACGACTAATTTTTCAGGGGTCTTTCACAACCTCTTGTAATTTTCATAGTTCTTCTGGCTACGGCAAATACAGTGTCCGCGGCTGGCAGACTACTATAAGCACAATGTAATATACTTGTCGTCCCCACAACTTTCAGCTATGAAAATAATAACGATTGCTCTCAGGGATCAATATGGGGGTCTGTTTACATTTTGGGATGTTATTGTGGAACTATTGCTGTTTACAGATAACTCATGCTGATAACCTACAGTTAATGAAATGCCAGAGCAAGTTAAAACGATAGTGCTAGCAAACGAAACTTTCTGTTGCTCCAGATTGGTCAAACGACTTAATGTTTTAAAAACCGATTACCAAACAGTCCAGTGATCGGGATATGGGATATAATGTATTAAGAAAAAGCGAAATGCGATTCTGAATCTTCAAACAGAGAGTGATTGATGTTTTATATCACGTACCAAGAATGCACGAAGCAGGTCCACCTTTATATTTAAGAAGTTATTACTTTTACTATTACTATTAGGCAGAAACGTCAGTTCCCTTGTATCACAATCGACTTACAACTCTCGTTTCGTATTTTGACTCAAGCTAGTGAAACCAGCTAAGGATGTGAAGAGAGTGAGGCGAAACATCACTGTAAGAAGTACAGAAGCTTATGGAACATCTGGAGATCTACCACTTCTGGTAATAAAATCAACTATCAAGCTTGAACTATTGGTTACAAAGGAAGACTACTGAAAAAGATTGCTTATTCCGTGATTAACGTGTTGTGATAAATATTGCGTAAGGGGAACAATTTCTTCCTCTTCCTGTGAGATCCGACATGGTTCTTGATCAATACACTCTCGTATTTGTGTACACTTTCCGATATTTTACGGCACGAGAGTAAAACAAAAATCCTCCGATTAGGAGACGTTTACTTCAGAGTGCTCATACAATTCGTCCGACCACTTATAATCAAAATGCGTTAGCAAGCATTTCACTCGTGCAATTCTCCAGTATATCCATCGTTTCCTAATGCAAGTTCTCTCTGTGTGAGGCTCGAAAGATTTATAATGGGATTTTTGAGTGCTCAAAGCGATGGTTGATATCCGAGACTTATAGGGAAGTAGAAATGAAAGTCGACGTATTCCTTAGCCAGTGGTAGCGGAATCATTTCATGTTCTCTACACAAGTTCTCAGAAAGTTTCCTTAAGTTCTCTGTGTGTTGCGTACGATTTTATTTCACATTGAACCTCTACCATAATTTGTGTTTTCCCATTTGTTTTAGTCTCCTCTTTTTTCTGTTTTGCCATACTTAATTATTTCCTTATCCTTTTTATTTCTGTTTCTTGGACTATAAACATCATCTGTGATTTGACATGAAACAGTTTACCAAATCTTGATTCGCCCTCGGATAAGCCGAAGCGATGGATGTAGATTATTTACACAAGCTGCAACATAGTCGCGAATACAAAACAGTGATCCAGGTACTGTCAAATGTTTCTATTCCACTCTTTGATCACAATATAAAGTCCCCCGACGACCACTGGTTTCTGTCAGTACTGACTGAAACCGGTCATCGTGGAAGGACTTTATATTATGATCAAAGACTGGAAAAAACATTTGCCTGTACCCGGATCACTGTTTCATATTCGCGACTATGTCGCAGCTTGTGAAACTAGTGCCATCTCTGGCTCACGACAGAGTCAAAAGGCTCTGTAAACTGCAGCAGAAATCAGTACTGTGGTAATGAATATTAGATTCAATAAGCAGTGCCTTGCAGCAAGTGTCACACCGAACTATGCGAAAGTGAAAATTAAACAGCGGTCAGCCCTCGCCTTATCAGTTAAAGCCAAAAGTGAGATGAACTGGATTAGGGCCCAATTACGTAAATCGTATAAGCATAAAGACTTGTTAAGTAAAGTAGCTTTCAATTTACAATTGCAATTAAGTCACGAACTGCCTAGTACTCAGTTTCAATTTGTTTGGTAGGAAATTTCTAACAGAGGAAGGAGTAACGTGGGAAGAAGAGAAAAGAGGCATAACGGAAAGTTAGGCATACTGCTAAAGAGTCAGGAGCTTAATGTTGTAAAACGCAAGGGTGGCGGTGGACAAAACTGCTTTTATGATTAGGTAGCTAACTTGACAAATATCGAACTGAATGAGGATGAAAATACTTTGCTGAATAAAGGTTTACAACATAATGTCACTCCAAATACCAATAACCAAACTATTACAAGAGTCATAGTTGAAATTAAAATGGCTTGTGAAGCAGCTAAGATGACGAAACTAGAAGTTGCGGACACAGCCGTTAAAGTTAATAAAGCTTTATTCAGTCAGCGTAACTATCTACTACCATCAATCACGAGAGAATTATATTAAAAAATCTTAATACAAAGTTAGAAAAAGAGAAGGCAATGGCAGATAAGGGTAATACAGCGGTCCTTATGTATGAAAAAGACTACATTAGGATAACCGAGGAATTATTTTCTGAAAATGATATAATAGAAGCTCACAAAGACCCAATGCAGAAGTTCCAGGTAGATCTATGGAAAAAGATAGACAGCTCCCAATTTCTGCTTAACGGTTACGAAAAGAAATCGCTAAAAACTATGAACCGTAAACTCCTCCAGGACCCGGACCGATGAGGGGGAGGGGTGGGGAGGGGAGGGGGGCGAGGACAGTAAAATGGGGGAGGCGATGGAATGAGAGAACGATAACCACTTTTTTTTCCTTTATTCATTTTCAATTCCCCCCGAAGGGGACGGGCTGGCAGCAGCTTAGTACGCTGCTCTACAGCCTACAGACTTTTATTTTAAAAAACGGAAGAAGAAAAGAAACAAGAAAAACAGGCGATAAAACGGTGACGTCAAGTGTAAAATGGCGGAAAAATGCGGAAAGTTAAAACAGAAAGGGGTTGGCAACGTCAATAAAAGACACAGGAATCAGACAAGTAACATAGTACACACACAAGTAAAAAAAAACACGGCGACAGTCTGGTTTCTGTTCGCAAGAGATAAAAGGCACACCCAGCGACAGTATGATGGCCGTTCGCAACACTTCCCAAAAAACACAACACGGAACACTGACTGTAGACACTCACTGTAGAACACTCACTGTAGAACACTCAATGTGGAACACTCAATGTAGAACGCTGCACGAAAGTGGCGGCACAAAGATGACGCTCCTGAGCCAAAGGCAGATGGGGGGGGGGGGGACCTGGAGGAGGGGGAAGAACAAGGAGGGAGCAGGAAAAAAACGAAAAAGGGGGGGAACCAAGGAGGGAGAGGACTAATAAAGGGGGAGAAGGGCAAACGCGAGAGGGAATGAGAGGAGGCAGAGGAGGGAAATGTAAAAGGACTCGAGGGAGAGAAGGGGGCAAAGAGAGGGGAGGTGGGGAAGAAAGAGGATGGAAGGGGGGGAGAGGGAGCCCAGGAAAAGGACAGAGGAAAGGAGGGGGAGTGAGGATCAGAGTTGATAGGAGGGATAAATGGAGGGAGAGAGGGCATCATCCGGGAGGGGGAGTTGCTGGAAGCCATCTTGGGAAAGGAGATGTACGGTGTAGAGATGGAGGGTAGGGGGGACACAACAGTGAAGATTTGGAAGGGGCCAGGGATGTGAGGGGAGATTAGCAACCAGGGGGTGAGGGGGTTCAAGGTGGTGGGAGGTGTAGAGGATGCGGATATGTTCGAGGAATAGGAGCAGATGGGGGAAAGGAATGATATCATAGAGGATCCGCGTGGGGGACAGGAGGCATATACCGAAGGCGAGGCGGAGTGCATGAGGCTCAAGGATCTGGAGGGACTTATAGAATTTGGGGGGGGGGGGGCAGATATCCAGGCAGGACTGGCACAACAGAGGATGGGACGGATTAAGGATTTGCAGGTGTGGAGGATGGTAGAGGGGTGCAATCCCCATGTCCGGCCAGAGAGGAGTTTGAGGACTCGGAGGCAGTTGTGGGCTTTGGATTGTATGGAGCGGAGATGAGGGATCCAGGTGAGGCGACAGTCAATGGTGAGGCCAAGGTAGGTGAGGGTGGGGGTGAGGCGGACAGGACAGGCGCAGACAGTAAGGGAGAAATCCAGGAGCCGAAAGGAGCGAGTGGTACGACCTATGATGATTGCCTGGGTCTTGGAAGGATTGAGTTTCAGGCGCCACTGGTTACACCATGCAGCAATTAGGTCAAGGTGATTCTGGAGAAGGCGTTGGGACCGTTGGAGGGTAGGAGCGAGGGCGAGGAATGCGGTGTCATCAGCATATTGCAAGAGGTGTACTGGAGGGGGGGGGGGGGGTTTGGGGCATATCTGCCGTGTCCAGGAGTAGAGGAGAGGGGAGAGGACAGAGCCCTGGGGCACACCTGCAGAGGGGTAGAACACGTGGGAATTGGCATTATGGATGGTAACATAGGAGGGGCAGTGGGAGTGGAAGTAGGCCATCAGACGGATGTCGTTGATAAGAAGGGCGTAGGTTTGGAGATAACCACTTAATACCTCGCTTATTTATATCTAGCCTTGTTGCCGATTAATGTCGAGAACAGTATGCATTTGCCTTACTTCCATACATTCGACCCTCTAATCTTGTAACTGATCGTATCTTATCTGTTCATGGATTGTATGGCCAGACTATGTCATCTTATTTATTGACTGTTAATATGTTGTATAAACCTTTTCTGTGGAAGACGTCACGATGTACGAAAAGCCCTCTAGCGGTTAAGTTTTTACGATCGCTACGCGCCTAAGTAACATCCTAGCGGCCGAGCCAACAGAAGGCGCTGATCATTGATTTGTCTTTTGTACCACATAGTTGTTTTTTCGTATAGACACTTTATCTTTCATAGGTAACTTATAGAGTGATGTAGACAGTGTATTACGTATATTTTATTTTTGACCATAAATTTACCAAAAAAGTGTCATTTCCTTTAAATAATTTTATATGTTCCTGTATTCGTCTTTTATTGTATCACAATTGGTCTCGATAGTAATTATTAAAATTCAGAAGTCTGCTACATGTATTTTACCTTTATTTGTATCATATTATGGTTCTTACATAAATGAAGAATACATTTAAGCCCACAGTAGCAACATCTATGAAGCATATAGGCAAACACATTTCTGGTAGTTCTGCACTTCAGGATGTTTTGTACAGTAACGTCAGCTCCAAAACAACTGTGTGAATGATGTGGCCTATTTTACCCCATATTTTAGTTCTGCGTGACGATTGTTTGCATGCCATTATGATTTTATCACATTAGGACACGGTGTAGAAGAGGTACGTTTTACCTTATTTTATTTGTACATTCCCAGTTTGTATCAGAGTATATCGTGATAGGAAATACTGTATTGTTCTGAAAGATAGACTGCCCACTATTTGTATATTTTTTATACTGTAGATCTGAAGATGGTCATTACTGACTGAAACTGGTCATCGTCGGAATTTATATTGTGATCAAAGACTGGAATGAAAGCATAGATTATTTACTACTGGCCAATGGACGTGTTAAAGAAAGTAATAAATTTGTTCGTGAAACTGTCAACCAGTCTTGATTACAAAGATGTATTATAAATTAATAATAATACGTCCAAATGGTAACCGGTTTCGATTTTGTCAAAAATCATCTTCAGATCGTGTCTCTGAAGCAGTAATCATTAATATTCATTAGAGAGAAACAAGCATCAAAATTATACGCTTCACCTACGAAATAAACATGGACAGACAACCTTGTTTTGAAACAGGCGTCAAAATTATGCGCTTTATCTACGTAATAAATATCGAGAGACGAACGTAATAAAATAAAAAGTTTTTATATCATCAGATGGTGAACAGAGACGACGGCTGCAGTTCTGGTAAGTGTCGCAAGACATTTTCTTTTTCGACTCCCCCCCTCCTCCCCAACCTGGGGAGGGGCGGGCTGACAGCAGCTTAATACGCTGCTCTACAGCCGAGAGAAATGTTAAACAAACAATGGTGATAGAACAAACGATATACCCTCCTGGAAATTGAAATAAGAACACCGTGAATTCATTGTCCCAGGAAGGGGAAACTTTATTGACACATTCCTAGGGTCAGATACATCACATGATCACACTGACAGAACCACAGGCACATAGACACAGGCAACAGAGCATGCACAATGTCGGCACTAGTACAGTGTATATCCACCTTTCGCAGCAATGCAGGCTGCTATTCTCCCATGGAGACGATCGTAGAGATGCTGGATGTAGTCCTGTGGAACGGCTTGCCATGCCATTTCCACCTGGCGCCTCAGTTGGACCAGCGTTCGTGCTGGACGTGCAGACCGCGTGAGACGACGCTTCATCCAGTCCCAAACATGCTCAATGGGGGACAGATCCGGAGATCTTGCTGGCCAGGGTAGTTGACTTACACCTTCTAGAGCACGTTGGGTGGCACGGGATACATGCGGACGTGCATTGTCCTGTTGGAACAGCAAGTTCCCTTGCCGGTCTAGGAATGGTAGAACGATGGGTTCGATGACGGTTTGGATGTACCGTGCACTATTCAGTGTCCCCTCGACGATCACCAGTGGTGTACGGCCAGTGTAGGAGATCGCTCCCCACACCATGATGCCGGGTGTTGGCCCTGTGTGCCTCGGTCGTATGCAGTCCTGAATGTGGCGCTCACCTGCACGGCGCCAAACACGCATACGACCATCATTGGCACCAAGGCAGAAGCGACTCTCATCGCTGAAGACGACACGTCTCCATTCGTCCCTCCATTCACGCCTGTCGCGACACCACTGGAGGCGGGCTGCACGATGTTGGGGCGTGAGCGGAAGACGGCCTAACGGTGTGCGGGACCGTAGCCCAGCTTCATGGAGACGGTTGCGAATGGTCCTCGCCGATACCCCAGGAGCAACAGTGTCCCTAATTCGCTGGGAAGTGGCGGTGCGGTCCCCTACTGCACTGCGTAGGATCCTACGGTCTTGGCTTGCATCCGTGCGTCGCTGCGGTCCGGTCCCAGGTCGACGGGCACGTGCACCTTCCGCCGACCACTGGCGACAACATCGATGTACTGTGGAGCCCTCACGCCCACGTGTTGAGCAATTCGGCGGTACGTCCACCCGGCCTCCCGCATGCCCACTATACGCCCTCGCTCAAAGTCCGTCAACTGCACATACGGTTCACGTCCACGCTGTCGCGGCCTGCTACCAGTGTTAAAGACTGCGATGGAGCTCCGTATGCCACGGCAAACTGGCTGACACTGACGGCGGCGGTGCACAAATGCTGCGCAGCTAGCGCCATTCGACGGCCAACACCGCGGTTACTGGTGTGTCCGCTATGCCGTGCGTGTGATCATTGCTTGTACAGCCCTCTCGCAGTGTCCGGAGCAAGTATGGTGGGTCTGACACACCGGTGTCAATGTGTTCGTTTTTCCATTTCCAGGAGTGTATAAAAGGTGATAAAATGGTGACATAGGAAAAGGGGGTGGGGGCTGGAGAAGGCGAGAAGGAGTGGGAAAGGCAGTGGAGGTGAGAGCAAAAGGACTCGGGAGAGAAGGGAGGCAGAGAGAGGATAGGTGGGGAAAAACAGGATAGAAGGGGAGAGAGGGAGCCCAGGAAAAGGACAAAGGAAGGGTGGGGCAGATGAGGATCAGATAGGAGGGATAAACAGGGGGAGAGAGGGCATCATCTGGGCGGAGGAGTCGACAGAAGCCACCTTGGGAAAGAAGGTGAAGGGTGTAGAGGTGGAGGCGCAGCAGAGGGCGGGGATTGGAGAGGGGAGGAGCAACCAGGGGACGAGGAGGATCAAGGTGGCGGGAGGTGTAGAGGACGCCGATATGTTCGAGGAATATGAGCAGATGGGGGAAAGGAGTCAGGTCGTAGAGGTTTCGCATGGGGGACAGGAAGCGTATATGGAAGGCGAGGTGGAGTGCATGGTGCTCGAGGATCTGGAGGGAATTATAGAATTTGTGGGGGGGGGGGGCTGCAGATATCCAGGCGCGACTGGCATAACAGAGGATGGGACGGATTAAGGATTTGAAGGTGTGGAGGATGGTAGAGTGGTTCAACCCCTATGTCCTACCAGAGGTGATGGTCAATGGTGAGGCCAAGGTAGATGAGGGTAGGGGAGAGGCAGAGAGGACGGGCGCAGATGGTAAGGGAGAAATCAAGGAGACGGAAGGAGCGAGTGGTACGATCTACGATAATTGCCAAAAGAAGACACATCTGGTAACCGCCATATGTCAAAACGCTATATATTATAAAGAGGAAACTACGCCCGTCGCCTGCTGCACGACATCATTGAAAGCCAACAGAGCTTAACACACGATGGTAACATATATAAAACATGAAATATCGATCTAGATATAAATAAAACACGATATAAGGTAAGCAGGACGCAACAGCAAATGTTTTACATTGGCGATATAATTACGAACGTACGTAAACAACTAATAGATACGGAGGTAAGAAAGCAAAACGGTCTCTACGGGCGTGGCATGGGAGTTCAAACTTAGATACTAAAGCAAAGATAAGCGTATCGACGCCAACTGTTCCCGTGGAGACGGTAGCTTTGAACTTCTCGAAGCATAGTGTCCATGGCGAGGGATATGGCACGACAGAGATGTAACGGCAGAACGACTCCGTTGTTCTCTGTGAAGACAAGGATCGATGAATGGCGATCGGAATGGAACCTTAAGAGGTATAAAACCTAAAACTGGACAGTAAAACAGGATAAGGGGCTAAATAATCTCTGAACTCATGTCTCCTGGCGAAGAACACTTTTCTCCCAAAGGGAGACCAGTTTGTTGCAACCGTCGTTGTTGAAAGTTTGACTTTGTCGACGGTGCCACAGCCGCTCCTCTGCTTGCAACGCAGCAGGTCGATCAAAATTAAATTCTGAAAGGTGTCGGATGAGGCCAAGTCAGGACTGTATGTGGGATAATCGATGACAGTGTACCCAAGACGTCGGGTAGTTGCACATTTCGCAGTGTTCGTATGTGGTTTCGTAATGTCATGCTGAGGGAGAGGGTGCTCTATGTGTGGATTAATTTTCGAATTCGAAACTCGTTACAGCACGCTGTTTCTCACTCACAGACGTAGTAACGTTACACACCGCCATGTTACACGCTATAATTCGGAACCCTCTAGCGGCAGAAGGCTGCAAATATGCAGTCATGAAGATAAAGATTTAGAACGTTAATAACGTATGTTTTATTCCAAAGGCCCAACGAGTTTTCCCAGAAAAAATTCGGAAGCATTGCTTTACAGCACGCCCTCGTATAGCTAAATCAAAAGTCGGTTCCCTTCCATTGTTAGGTTGATGGCTTATACACTGCCTTTAAAGCAAAATACCGACAGCGTTCGGAGTAATTCGAAGACATTCACTGAGAACATACAAGAATGCAGCTGCTGTCTCACTAGTGGTGAGTGAGTAAATATATATTGAAATGAAATGAAGTGCTGTAGCGAAATAGTCATTCTTACTACTTTGTGGATAAGTCAATATACTACGCCGAAGAGCGAAAGAAACTGGTACACCTGCCCAAGATCGTGTAGGGCCGCCGCGAGCACGCAGAAGTGCCGCAACACGACGTATGATGAACTCGACTAATGTCTGAAGTAGTTCTGGAGGGAACTGACACAATGAATCCTGTAATGCTGTCCATAAACCCGTAAAAGTAGAACGGGGTGAAGATCTCTTCTAAACAGCACGTTGCAAGGCATCCCAGATATGCTCAATAATGTTCATATCTGGGAAGTTTGGTGGCCAGCGGAAGCGTTTAAACTCAGACGAGAATTCCTGGACATGAATGGATGCAGGTGATCAGCAGGATGCTTACGTACTTGTTACCTGTCAGAGTCGTAGCTAGACGTATTAGGGGTCCCATGTAACTCCAACAGCACGCGCTCCACACAATTACAGAGCCTCCACCAGCTTGAACAGTACCATGGTGACATGCAGGGTCTATAGATTCACGTACACGTCTATCCGTTCTATACAATCTGAGACTCGTCCGACCAGGCAACACGTTTCCAGTCATCAACAGTCCAGGCGAGGCGTAAATCTTTGTGTCGTGCAGTATTCAAGGGTACACGAGTGGGTCTTCAGCTCCGAAAACCCACATCGATGATGTTTTGTTGAATGGTTCGCACGATAACACTTGTTGATAACCCAACATTTCAATCTGCAGCAATTTACGGAGGGGTTGAACTTTTGTCACGTTGAACGACTCTCTTCAATCGACGTTGGTCCCGTTCTTAAAGCATCTTTTCCTGGCCGCAGCGATGTCGGGGATTTGATGTTTTACCACGCTCCTGGTATTCACGGTACACTCGTGAAATGGTAGTACGGGAAAATCTCAACTTCATCGCTATCTCGGAGATGCTGTGTCTCATAGCTCGAGCGCCGACCATAATACCACTTCAAACTCTATTATTCTTGATAACCTGCCGTTGTAGCAGCAGTAGCTGATCTCACACCTGCACGGCCACTTGTTGATTTATATACGCGTTGCCGACCGCAGCGCCATATTCTACCCCTTTACGTATCTCTGAATTTGAATACGCACGCCTACACCAGTTTCTTTCGAGCTTCAGAGGAAACAGTTAGAGTCTTTAATGTTCACCAGTCACTTTCCTTTACTATTGAAAAAAAAACCATATTGTTCATAAAATCTTGAAAAAATGTAAAATAGCATGATGTCACGTATAGGTAGCAGGATATAGAGTAAGAATTTCTGCACAAGCCGCTACGACAACCTTATCGCTGCTGGAGATCTGCTCGGAGGTAGGAGCGTGACTGCTCGAGGCGAAACAAGTATCTCGCCGGTTGATCTCGGGGCAGTTTATGACTGCCACAAGGCACTCGCGGGAAGTCTGTAAATAACTCTGTGTCAGACCACAGCCGCCGAGGGCTCTGGATTGCTGATTTACGAGACTGAGTGCTGGTTTACATTCCGTGTCTTCTACCACAAGGGGCAGGAAAAAGCGTCTCTCGTTGGCCCTATGTAACCGGCAGTCTAAGGAAGCGACTGCCTAAACGACTACTTAGTACTAGGAAAACACTTTGTAAAAGTGTAAATTCAAACATGCCACGAGCATGCATACATCATTAGCCATGTCGTAAACTGCCTGCTATAACTCGTTCTGGTTACACATGTACGATAAATGTCAGTGGCTTACTTCTGCCGGAAAGGGGCTTCAGAGAGATTCGCTTGTACGACGTAAGCTTCAGTGCCTCACTCAAAAGTTCTAATGACTGCTCCTGCTTGACTTACGGACGGAATTGTCCCTAATTAATTTCATGGCTCCAGTGAAGTCTCTGTTTATTGGTGGCAGTATCTTTTTGCAGTACCTTCAACCGAACGACGCCTCCTATCGCCACTACCACGCTGAAGAATTGGGAAGGACAGCAGAGAAAATGTTATTAACATGCGAATAACTAGAACTATGTAACACACTGATGTGACAAGTCATGGTATCGAGATAAGAACATATACACTGATGGACATTAAAATTGCTACACCAAGAAGAAATGCAGATGATAAACGGGTTGTCATTGGACAAATATATTATACTAGAACTCACATGTGAATACATTTTCACGCAATTTGGGTGCATAGATCCTGAGAAATCAGTACCCTGAACAACCACCTCTGGCCGTAGTAACAACCTTGATACGCCTGGGCATTGAGTCAGAGCTTGGATGGCGTGTACAGGTACAGCTGCCCATGCAGCTTCAACACGATACCACAGTAGTGACTGGCGTATTGTGACGAGCCAGATGCTCGGCCACCATTGACCATACGTTTTCAACTAGTGAGAGATCTGGAGAATGTGCTGGCCAGAGCAGCAGTCGAACATTTTCTGTATCCAGAAAGGCCCGTACAGGACCTGCAACATGCGGTCGTGCATTGTCCTGCTGAAATGTAGAGTTTCGCAGGGATCGAATGAAGGGTAGAGCCACGGGTCGTAACACATCTGAAATGTAACGTCCACTGTTCAAAGTGCAGTCAATGCGAACAAAAGGTGATCGAGACGTGTAACTAATGGCACCCCCTACCATCACGCCGAGTGATACGCCAGTATGGCGATGACGAATACACGCTTCCGATGTGCGTTCACCACGATGCTGCTATAAACAGAACCTGGATTCATCCGAAAAAATGACGTTTTGCAATTCGGGGACCCAGGTTCGTCGTCGAGTACACTATCGCAGGCGCTCCTGTCTGTGATGCAGCGTCAAGGGTAACCGCAGCCATGGTCTCCGAGCTGATAGTCCATGTTGCTGCAAACGTCGTCAAAGTGTTCGTGCAGATGGTTGTTGTCTTGCAAACGTCCCCATCTGTTGCCTCAGGGATCGAGACGTGGCAGCACGATCCGTTACAGCCATGCGGATAAGATGCCTGTCATCTCTACTGCTAGTGATACGAGGCCGTTGGGATCCAGCACGGTGTTCCGTATTTCCCTCCGATTCCATATTCTGCTAACAGTCATTGGATCTCGACCAACGCGAGCAGCAATGTCGCGATACGCTAAATCGCAATCGCGATAGGCTACCATCCGACCTTTATCAAAGTCGGAAACGTGATGGTACGCATTTCTCCTCCTTACACGATGCAGCACAACAACGTTTCACCAGGCAACGCCGGTCAACTGCTCGTTGTGTATGAGAAATCGGTTGGAAACTTTCCTCATGTCAGCACGTTGTAGGTGTCGCCACCGGCGCCAACCTTGTGTGAATGCTCTGAAAAGCTAATCATTTGCATATCACAACATCTTCTTCCTGTCGGTTAAATTTCGCGTCTGTAGCACGTCATCTTCGTGGTGTAGCAATTTTAATGGCCAGTAGTGTACAAATGGTAGCAGTATCGCGTACATAAGGTGTAAAAGGGAAGAACAATGGCTAATGTCATTCACACTCAGGTGATTCGTAGGAAGAGGTTTCCGACGTGATTATGGCCGCACGGCGGGAATCAACAGACTTTGAAAGCGGAATGATAGTTTTAACTAGACTCATGGGATATGTGAAGAGCGTGCCGAGAAAAACGAGTTCCAGTTATTAACCATCAACACGGACAACGGACGGCCGAAAGTAGCGGCATTTGCGTAAAGTTGTCATTGCCTACAGAGCAGCAACACTGCGTTAAATAACAACAGAAATCAGTGTGGGACTACGACGAACATGTCCGTCAGGGCTGTGGTAGCAGACAACCGACACGACTCTCTTCGCTAACAGCACGACATCGCATATCGGTTGGAAAACCATGACAACTGGGAAACCGTGGCCTGGTCAGATGAGTCCCGGTTCCACTTGGCAATAGCTGATGGTAGTGTTCCAGTGTGAGGCAGACTCCACGAAGCCATGGACCCAAGTTACCAACAAGGCACCGTGCAAGCTGGTAGTGGCTCCATAATGGTGTGGGCTGTCTTTACGTGGAACAGACTGTGTCCTCTGGAGCAACTGAATCGATCATTGACTGGAGATGGTCATGTTCAGCTAATTGGAGATCATTTGTAATCATTCATGGACTTCAGTTCCTAAACAACGATAATATATTTATGGTTGGCCATGCGCCATGTCACCGGACCGCAATTGTTCACGATTGGTTTGAAGAACGTTGTGGATAATCTAGCGATTAATTTGCATCCCCGATCGCAAGACATGAATTCCATCGAACATTTACGGCACATATTCGAAAGGTCAGTCCGTCAGGATGTCTCTCTTCGGCAACACTTTCGCAATTTTGGGCTGCTATTGAGGCAGCGTGGCTCAATATTTCTGCAGGGGACTTCCAACGACTTGTTGAGTTGAGTTACGGCACTACGCCGGGTAAAAGGAGGTCCAACACGATATTAGAACGTATGCCATGACTTTTGCCACCTGTGTTTATAATACGGTCAAGCTATCTATCAGGAATAAAAATGTCGTACTTACGTTAAATATTTACTCGAATTAAAGAAGAAGTTCCTGAACTGTTCGTCCTGAGTATGTCAATGTATGTAAGAGAAATGTGGATTATTTAGTAACTTCGTTCCCATCGATCCACTAATTTCAGTCTTTTCATGTACCGCTCCTGTGGCAGAGTAAACAACGGTCCTCAATTGATTCCGTTCGCCGAAAAATACTGTCTGCACATATTTCTGGTGGTGATAGTTATGGTGATGGTGGCTGTTGTATTTTTTGTGTGTTCCGTCTGATAACGTCTTTGATGTAGCTCTAGAGCTTACTTTGTGCATATTACTTCATTCCTGGTCAATAACTGCACACTGTCTTGAAAGGAGCATATAAGATGAACATCAACAAAAGAAAAACGAGGATAATGTAATGTAGTCGAATTAAGTCGGGTGATGCTGAGGGAATTAGATTAGGAAATGCGACACTTAAATTAGTAAAGGAGTTTTGCTAATTGGGGAGCAAAGTAACTGATGATGGTCGAAGTAGAGAAGATATAAAACGTAGACTGGCAATGGCAAGGAAAGCGTTTCTGAAGAAGAGAAATTTGTTAACATCGAGTATAGATTTAAGTGTCAGGAAGTCGTTTCTGAAAGTATTTGTATGGAGTGTAGCCATGTATGGAAGTGAAACATGGACGATAAATAGTTTGGCCAAGAAGAGAATAGAAGCTTTCGAAATGTGGTGCTACAGAAGAATGCTGAAGATTAGATGGGTAGATCACATAACTAATGATGAAGTATTGAATAGAATTGGGGAGAAGAAGAGTTTGTGGCACAACTTGACAAAAAGAAGGGATCGGTTAGTAGGAAATGTTCTGAGGCATCAAGGGATCACAAATTTAGCATTGGAGGGCAGCGTGGAGGGTAAAAATAGTAGACGGAGACCAAGAGATGAATACACTAAGCAGATTCAGAAGGATGTAGGTTGCAGTAAGTACTGGGAGATGAAGAAACTTGCACAGGATAGGGTAGCATGGAGAGTTGCATCAAACCAGTCTCAGGACTGAAGACCACAACAACAACGACATATGTGAGCCTTGATCTCCATCTACAATTTTTACATCCAAACATTAGCAAACTGACGATTCCTTGAAGTCTCAGGATGTCTGCTACCAGCCGATCCCTTCTTTCAGTCAAGTTGAGCTATAAATTTCTTTCTAAACAAATTTGTCATTTTTATTGCCCGTCTTTTTTATATCCTCTCCACCTCTGCCATCATCAGCTATTTTGCAGCTCAACTAGCAGAAATTATCTGTCAATTATAGAATCCCATTTTCTGATCTGATTTAAGTCTGATGTGTACCATTATCCTTCTTTTAATTTTGTTGATATTCATCTTGTAACTTCTTTTCAAGTCACTTCGAATAGATATATTCTGAAATGTAGAAGTGCTTCAGTCTCTGCGAATTTATCTGTAATGACCTCTGTGCGTTCTCTGACGTAACATTTAATCATGACTTCAAACGGAAATCCTAAAGTTTTCGTAGCATCACGACTTCAGACAGTACTGTGCTTACTTCTGTTTTAACATAAACTATACTCTTTTTTTTCTGTAACTGTTAACAGCCTTGATACAGTTGGTGTAGTTTTCATTTTGCCTTAATGGCCTAGGGAGTTGTAGCATTGTGGAGCAACATTCCTAATACTGGTTGAGTCGAACTAAATTCTATGACGATATCTATTCCCAAATTGCGAATAAGGTACCACCACAGCTGTACAATTTACAGGAAAGAAATGACAGTTTGTGTCGGACTCGGACTCGAACCCGGATTTCCCGCTTTACGCGAGCAGTCGCCTTAACAGCTTAACTATCCGAGCACTTTTCAGTGTATGCTTCCCACAGTGACCGTCTGATTATGTGATAACCGCGCAGGGAGAAAACTATTTAGTTTTCTCGTCAGGTTGACTTGGCTTTGGCTTGAAATACATTAGTGCTGGGTCTCTATTTGACATATCTGTTAAGTTCGATGCTCCGTACATCGAAAGCTGTGACAGCTAAAATTTTCCATCTTCTTTGCTAATTCCATATCTGCAAAACCGCCTGTTTGAAATATTCTTTTCTTTGTAGAAATGTTTGAGTTCCTGCGATTAGCTATATTTTACCTAATTTTTTGTCCTAATAGAACATGTCTTAAAAGTACATATCTGGATGTCAGTTGTTAGAAGACAGTTTGTCTCTTAGATATTTCAAAATTTAAAACCTAGAAAGTATTGTAAACATGTTCAGCGTAATCTTCTCGAATTTTGTAATTTCTTCACTGCTTCATTAGGTATAAGTGGCCTTATACCATCCATGCCGTTTTGTTACCACGAAAACAACGATTTCATTCAATATCAAGAATAATAAAAATAAGCAAAATTAATTTTCACCTCTCATTCCCTCAAGCTGTATTATAAAACACACACAGTTTACAAAAATGTATGTACCTGTGAAACGCATACCATAGCAAGAACAATATAATAAATATATTTGTCTTTGCTCGTAATCACGATTTGCGACACTAGGTTATAAATATATCACAGTGTAACATAGTCTCGTCGACTACATAATGTGTGATCGAGGCTGTTGGAAAATCTGACATTTTCGACGTAGTGGAGCCGAAATACGTGATTTTTAAATTTTTTATGTGCTACCACAATAACAAGATACTCCTCAGAAATAAGTGGTGCATTAATCTGCCACAGTCACAAGATACTCCTCAGAAATAAGTGGTGCATTAAATATTAATATTGAGATCCACAATAACAAAATCGTATTATACATGTAAGACGGTCGCACCGTTTATCTAAGTGTAAGTGATTATATAATGTTGAAATATAACACTGCTTCCATAATGGTATGACAACTTTGCACACGTCGTTTCTTTATAATGTATTTCATCGTTACATATTTTAGAAAGTTAACAAATTTTTATTTTGTTTTTATTGGTCCCAAGATGTTTGATGTCGTGTGAAACATTTTATTTTTATGGAATACTTCGGGAATCTGTCATAAATTAATATTTTAATGAATGACTTTTTCGATGTCTAAAAATCCACACGTGGAGTTTGTGGGAGTTTTGATGTTAGTTTTCACTTTTTATTATTAGCTCAGGTGAGTCGGTCGCCATTTCTGACGGAGTTTGTCTAACAATAACGGAGTGTGGGTCTATTGTGTAGTAAGCGGTTGGCGAGGGACTTGGGTCCCCTTGCTGCAGTACAGTAGAGTATAGTACGGGCCTGTTGGAATGATGACATGTCAGACGTACTATATAAATATTTGACTGTGAATGGTGCATCATTTTAACAGATACTTTTTAAAACAATCCTCTTAACGCACGATCCTAAATAAGAAGATTCACAATAATAAATGGTAAATTGAGTTACGTTCGTTAGCTGTTACAGTGAAATAGTTAATATATTGATCAGCTTATAATAGAGGCGGGTAGCGTCATAGGTTTTACATTTATGCAAAATGTGCATGTTGAAGCAGGATGGCTAGTTCGGGCGGTGAAGATGAGGAAAAATTGTGGTAGCCAATCTGCTCCAATGGAAACTAGGTGACAGTTACCGAAAAACTGCCATGAAGCTCTACTAGCTGTATGAAGGTAAGCCAGACTAATACACAGGTGATGTACAAATTTTCTACAGTATGTCATTCGTAGGATGTGGCAGCTATTACACTACTGGCCATTCAAATTGCTATACCAAGAAGAAATGCAGATGATAAACAGGTATTCATTGGACAAATATATTATATTAGAACTCAGATGTGATTACATTTTCACGTAATTTGGTGCATAGATCCTGAGAAATCTATACCCAGAACAGCGACCTCTGGCCGTAATAACGGCCCTGATACGCCTGGGCATTGACTCAAACAGAGCTTGGATGGCGTGTACATGTACAGCTGCCGATGCAGCTTCAACGTGATACCACAGTACCTCAAGAGTAGACACTGGCGTATTGTGACGAGCCAGTTGCTCGGCCACCATTGACCAGACGTTTTCAGTTGGTGACAGATCTGGAGAATGTGCTGGCCAGGGCAGCAGTCGAACATTTTCTGTATCCAGAAAGGCCCATACAGGACCTGCAACATGCGGTCGTGTATTATCCTGCTGAAATGTAGCGTTACGCAGGGATCGAATGAGGGGTAGAACCACGGGTCGTAACACATCTGAAATGTAACGTCCACTGTTTAAAGTGCCGTCAATGCGAACAAAAGGTGACCGAAACATGTAACCAATGGCACCCCGTACCATCACGCCGGGTGATACGCAAGTATGGCGATGACGAATACATTCTTCCAAAGTGCGTTCACCGCGATGTCGCCAAACACGGATGCGACAATCATGATTCTGTAAACAGAACCTGGATTCATCCGAAAAAATGTCGTTTTGCCATTCGTGCACCCAGGTTCGTCGTTCAGTTCACCATCGCAGGCGCACCTGTCTGTGATGCAGCGTCAAGGGTAACCGCAGCCATGGTCTCCGAGCACATAGTCCATGCTGCTGCAAACGTCGTCGAACTGTTCGTGCAGATGGTGGTTGTCTTGCAAACGTCCCCATCTGTTGCCTCAGGGATCGAGGCATGGCTGCACGATCCGTTGCAGCCATGCGGATAAAATGCCTGTCACCTCGACTGCTAGTGATACGATGCCGTTGGGATCCAGCACGGTATTCCGTATTACCCTCGTGAACCCACCGATTCCATATTCTGCTAACAATCATTGGATCTCGACCAACGCGAGCAGCAGAGTCGATAGGCTAACGCGATAGGCTACAATCCGACTTTTACCAAAGTCGGAAACGTGATGGTACGCATTTCTCCTCCTTACACGAGGCATCACAACAACGTTTCAACAGGCAACGCTGGTCAACTGCTGTTTGTGCATGATAAATCGATTGGAAACTTTCCTCGTGTCAGCAGGTTGTAGGTGTCGCCACTTGCACCAACCTTTTGTGAATGCTCTGTGAACCTGATCATTTGCATATAACAGCACCTTCTTCCTGTCGGTTAAATTTCGCGTCTGTAGCACGTCATCTTCGTGGTGTAGCAATTTTAATGGCCAGTAGTGTACTAACCATGAGTTTCTCAATGCAGGAAGTTTAGCCCAAGTCGGCCAAGGGCTGTGCATGGCCAAATATTTGCTCTTGTGCGCTGGAAGTAATGAGATCTCGACATCATCGCAACTCTAGTGTGCCCCTGCCCCTGCCCCTGTTCTGTCAACGAGGCCTGTGTGCAGAAGACACGGGGAGATGGTATGTACTCTGTACGCAACGACCGCTCATTACAGGGAAGAGCGTCTGCAGTGAGTACACCAACATGCGTGCTGAAGTGCAGGTAAGCGGAGGACCGTCTGCTTTACTAGTGGATCACAGTGCAGGCGTGTATGGAAGCGGTCAGAATCCGGAACAAATTGCGACCCTCGATACACTCGTAGAAGGGAACGGTTTGTGCTTCGAAGTATAACATTTGTATAAGCGGACGATCAGACTCCACGTGTTTCAACGAGTAGCTGTGACTGCACACGTCCATGTAAATGTCACACTGCGTCAGGGCAGCAGGTAATTACCTAAGCCTAAACCGTAGGTTTCGTGTCCCGAATAAATACAGAATGTTTCAGGTACGACGCAAACCTTGTCTTCGATATTCTGCGGGAACCAATAACTCCACAGGCGGCCATCACCCCATGCCCATTCCAGCACGATGCTCTGACAATATGGAAAGTGGCGGATCAGTTTTAACCGAGACTATACTAGATGGGTTAAGAGCGGTATCGGCAAAAAGCTTGACGAAATGGTTACGCTATTTAGCACTTCAGGTCGGCAGATCAAAAACTTTGCAAAGCAACGATCGGGTATCGACTGGCCAAGCCAGACAGCCTTGCTCGACGTCAGTACCACAACTGGCTGTCGTAGTCAGTACATGCTTGAAAGGTTGACGTTTTAATTTTTTTTACTTCTCTTTTGTAAAGCATTGTTACCTTTTTCAGTGCAACTGAACTCGTATACAATCGAAATTAAAGAAAAAAGGATTTACTTACATCAAGAGCCTCTGATTGATGTTAAGAAAATAGTGTGCCGTGCAGTTAGTGCAACACGATGGGCCGTCACCTGTTAGATATGTAAGCAGTATACTGCAACTTTTTTCAAAGAACTGGCAAATAACCTACGATTACTTCTTGCAGGGCAATGGTAGAGAACATAACACCACCACGTCGATGATGGTATCACGACGCGTTTTTGGTGACAGAATACTTTCACAATTGGATACAAGACCGGTAATTTGTTAATCGTTAATTAACGAACTTAACTTTTAGAATTACGGATTAACTTTTAAGTTAATTTTTGGAAACGTTAATGGACTTTTTAACTTCGGTCAATTTTCTTAGAGTTCGTTAATAGTTAATTAGGTACCAACTGTTTATGACAAAAATAGCGCCGTACCGGCGGCTGGAATCATGCTCTGACAAGTTCGGGTCATGTAGGTTTGTGACTACACCGGGGTGCGTTTGACTGATGTAAACATTCGAGTGCCACGCAAAATAACAGGGCGTTGATTGTTTATAGTTGTATATTTAATGAGTTCGCCTTAAGTACTGCTTTTTGCTAGTGGATTGACCGTGGAAACTAAATCATGAATTCGTATCCTGATTCTAACTCCAATCCAAAGAGAAGCATGGTAGTAATACGTCTGTAAAAAGTAAAATCCAGAGTCTAATCAAAATGTAGCGGGACACGAAATCAAAAGACTCATTCAACGACGCTGTATTCCTTGGAGAGCAGGTTTTAGTACATTTATTTATTAAATACAATGTCCCTTTATCCCCTAGTGCTGCAGCCAAACCACTTTTTTCTTTGGGCAAAGGCATTTTGTCTGCTAAACAAGCCTCTCTCTCGGATCAAAACTTTAACATGTTGATGTTAACGAAAGGAAATATGCACCTTATGTCAGATACTGTCTGCTTCTTCTGTATTTTGATTCTTTTAGGACTTGAAATTGATTTCTAAGTAATTATAAAACTAAATGATTAAACTATTTTATCTTAGATATGCTACTTTAACTTCCCCAGCCACAACATTTTTATTTAAGCAACGGTAATTCGTTTGATTCACTTGCTCGTTTGACTACTCCAGCAACATAAAGTTTAGCATTACGAGTTAATGATTAATTTTAACTCCCGATGAATCTCTTGTAAAGTACCACTCTAATATGTATCGAAATCAACTTTTTTTGTAACGTATTAACGATTAGTGAAGGTAACTTTCTGATTAACGTTGCCCACATATGCGTACTTTTTACAGAACAACTGAGCTCATAAGTAAGCAACCTCGACCTCCTGGCAGAAATGCCATCGCCCAGTGAGAATAGTTTTGCAAGAAAAATGACGTTAGTTTCCTGTTTATACCATGATTTTGAATACTCATTTTATTGAGATAGCTCGAGTTAGAAGTAAATCATTAACAAATGGTTAAAATGGCTCTGAGCACTATGGGACTTAACTTCTGAGGTCATCAGTCCCCTAAAACTTAGAACTACTTGAACTTAACTAACCTATGGACATCACACACATCCATGCCCGAGGCAGGATTCGAACCTGCGACCGTAGCGAAATCATTAACATACACAAGGAAAGAAACTTGTATATCGTTTAAAAAATTACGTACAAATCCATTCATTGCGCAGTAGGAGCACTACCCTCAATTAAATAAAAAGCAAAGAAAAAGTTTTCAGTAAACAAGAAAAAATAAATTGAGCATTTACATATTTATGCAGTGATTTTTACAGGCTAAACTAAGATCTACCAAGCAAATTCATCTCCAGAATATCAAAGGAGGTAAGGGTCTTAATAGACACTGTATGGCGTCATGTACAAGCAACCAGTTTCAGAGCACAACTCTGTAAATGACGCCACACCATGCGTATGAAGCCCCTTACCTCCTTTGATATTGTGAGGAGTTTACTCGACACGCGTAAATAAAGTTGTATTGCTGAATATTAAGTAACTAAATTTTTCTCCAGTGACAATAACAGTAGTGTATAAATAAAAAACGTATAAAATAGTGGCACGTCAAAACTGAAAAAAACGAAAGTAAAAAAAAGTGATAGCTAAGACATACTTCTGAATACTAGCATTGTGGTAACTTTTAGGTGGAAGATATAAACAAAGAGATGTTTTGAAATTTTTATGTTCCGGATGACAGAAACTGGAAAAGAAGAAGAGAATCATCCGGGCGCACGAACGCTCTTCCCGGGTTCGATTCCCGGCGGGGTCAGGGATTTTCTCTGCCTCGTGATGACTGGGTGTTGTGTGGTGTCCTTAGGTTAGTTAGGTTTAAGTAGTTCTAAGTTCTAGGGGACTTATGACCATAGCTGTTAAGTCCCATAGTGCTCAGAGCCATTTGAACCATTTTTGAACGCTCTCTGCGGCGCCGATTTGACAGCGATGCGCACGAGCTCGCCCTCAGTCGCTTTCCATCGGCAACTGCAGGATAGCCACCCAAGGACATGTGCTGCGAGTCATGGACGCTATAACCATTTGCCGAAGTTGAATATTGCTTGTGAGCGGATTTATGGTTCTTTATTGTTCCAGCTTACATGCCTGAGAAGCACGTCGTTCGGATTTGGTGGTAGACGACCTTCGAACTTTGTCTGCTATTTGTGTTTATAAAATTCATGGGAAAAGTGGAGTCACTGAGCCATAGTTACAGCCGTTCTTGGACTTGTTCGGTGAACATGTTAGCGTGCAGATTGTACGAATAATTATTCGGAGCTATCCGCCGTGCCGTAGGGTTCTCACACATTGTGCAGTCACACTAACGTGACCATCTGCCGAAAGCATGACCCCGTGAGAGACGTGCAGAAAGAGAGTCAGTGAGGTTCTGAAAGGTATCGACAGGAATATGGAGCCAGAGCGACTCCAGTCTTTTAGCCAGCTGCGCTACATTTTTCGGCTGCGGATTAATGGTTCGAACAGCCTGATCGACATGGTCCAACAGATTCTTGATTAGGTTTAAATCCAGGAAGTTTGGCGGCAGAGGAGCACGGAAAACTGATCCTGGTGTTTTTAGAACGAAGCACGTACACTGAGAGTCGTGTAACACTTTGCCCAGACAATCACGCTCCTGTTCCGCTGTGGATCCTTCCTTCGATTGTTACAGGGTGTTCGCTTTCAAACGTTTCACGCCGTTCATACCAACATCTCCCAGCATAAAAGCAAGCTGTAACATTACACATTAAAACCAGTCGACACCCTAATTAGGCATTCTTGTGTCAAGCAAAATGATAAAGCAGAAGGCAGTGCTACGGCTAGCCTAACCTTCCTTGACACACACACTTAACTCTTTCCTTATATCTGTTCATACTACAACACAGGAACCTAGCCCTGCATATACAGGGTGAGTCACCAAACATTACCGCTGGATATATTTCGTAAACCACATCGAATACTGACAAACCGATTCCACAGACCGAACGAGAGGAGAGGGGCTACTGTAATACAAACCATACAAAAATGCACGGAAGTATGTTTTTTAACACAAACCTACGTTTTTTTAAATGGAACCACGTTAGTTTTGTTAGCACATCTGAACATATAAACAAATACGTAATCAGTGCCGTTTGTTGCACTGTAAAATGTTAATTACATCCGGAGATATTGTAACCTAAAGTTGACGCTTGATACCTCCGCCGTTCAGTTGCGTGTTGTAACAAACACGGGCCACGGTCGGCGAGCAGCATCTGCAGGGACATGTTTACGATGACGACCGTGTTTACGAGTGTGGCTGTAGTGCAATGTTGTGGTTTGGTCTAGCTGTCGCAATGTTCGCATGTAGCGCTTGCTGCTATAATTATTCTGCATTCGTCTCCGCACGCAGACCAACTGTAGTACACCGTGTTACCAGTCGTATGTGATAGTGTAGTGTTGTGGGAACTGTGACCATGGTGTATTGGAACTCTGAAAAGCCGGAGATGATACTCATCTATGGCGAGTGTCGACGAAATGCAGCTGAAGCCTGCAGGGTGTATGCAGAACGGTACCCGGACAGAGAGCATCCAACGTGCCGCACATTGCAAAATATCTACCGCCAACTGTATGCAACAGGTATGGTCGTAGCACGCAAACGGGTCCGTAACAGGCCCGTCACAGGAGTAGCGGGTGCAGTTGGTTTGTTAGCTGCTGTTGCCATGAACCCACACATGAGTACACGGGACATTGCGAGAGCCGGTGGACTGAGTCAAAGTAGCGTCATGCGCATACTGCATCGTCACCGCTTTCACCCGTTTCATGTGTCGCTACATCAGCAATTCCATGGTGATGACTTTAATCATCGAGTGCAATTCTGTCAATGGGCATTAACAGAGAATGCGTTGTAGTTCTATCTGTTTACCGATGAAGCGGGTTTCACAAAACACCGGGCAGTGAATCTACGGAACATGCATTACTGGTCCGTGGACAATCCTCGTTGGCTCAGACAGGTAAAGCGACAGCGACCGTGGACTGTAAATGTATGGTGCGGAATCATTGGCGACCACCTCATTGGTCCTCACTTCATTGCAGGGGCCCAAACAGCTGCAACATACATCGCGTTTCTACAGAATGATCAGCCAACGTTGCTCGAAAATGTCCCACTGGAAACGCGTCGACGTATGTGGTATCAGCATGATGGTGCACATTCCGCAATTAACACTAGGCTGACCCTTGACAGGATGTTCGACGGGCGTTTCATAGGACGTGGAGGACGCATAAATTGGCCAGCCCGTTCTCCTGATCTTACACCTCTGGACTTCTTTCTGTGGGGTAAAATGGTTCAAATGGCTCTGGGCACTATGGGACTTAACTTCTGAGGTCATCAGTCCCCTAGAACTTAGAACTACTTAAACCTAACTAACCTACGGACACCACACACATCCATGCCCGAGGCAGGATTCGAACCTGCGACCGTAGCGGTCGCGCAGTTCCAAATTGTAGCGCCTAGAATCGCTCGGCCACTCCGGCCGGCTCTGTGGGGTACGTTAAAGGAGAATGTGTACCGTGATATGCCTACAACCACAGAGGATATGAAACAACGTATTGTGGCGACTTTACACCGGATGTACTGCGGCGTGTACGACATTCATTACGCCAGAGATTGCAATTGTGTGCAGCAAATGATGGCCACCACATTGAACATCTATTGGCCTGACATGTCGGGACACACTCTATTCCACTTCGTAATTGAAAACGGAAACCACGTGTGTACGTGTAACTCACCCCTCATGTTAATGTACATGTGCGTCAGTGAAAAAGACCAATAAAAAGGTGTTAGCATGTGGACGTAATGTGCTGTTCCAGTCTCTTCTGTACCTATGGTCCATCACCGTTCCCTTTGGATCCCTACGTAATTCGGTGCTCTCCGATACACACGATCGAACAGCGGAGGAGTGGTACTCAAGCGTCAACTTTAGGTTACAATGTCTCCGGATGTAATTAACATTTTACAATGCAACAAACGGCACTGATTACGTATTTGTTTATATGTTCAGATGTGCTAACAAAACTAACGGGGTTCCATTTAAAAAAACGTAGGTTTGTGTTAAAAAACATACTTCCGTGCATTTTTTTATGGTTTGTATTAACCAATTACACTAGCCCCTCTCCTCACGTTCGGTCTGTGGAATCGATTCGTCAGTATTTGATGTGGTTTACGAAATATATCCAGCGGTAATGTTAGGTGACTCACCCTGTATTTGTGCTACTAACAAAAAATGGCCAATGAGATAGTAAACAGTAACGTATGCCTCTCAACAAAATGTACCAAATTGAACTAAGTGTAAGAGTTTATAAAAGCAGTTACTCACACACATGAAACTAGTTGCAATACTGTACAGGGAAAAGCTTCAAATGATTTTAAATTTAAATCAAGGGGGTCTGCTAATGATCGTAATCTATAACTCCAATGCTTAGTACAGGGTTCTAAACCTGTACATTAACCATCTTGCATTAGAACAGATAACACAGTAAATAGTTCTTTCTTGAACACGGTTTGACACAACTAAACAAATGGAAATCTAACTACACGGGCTCTGAAGGAGCCTTTGAATTGAAGCCGCGCGGGGTAGACGTGCGATCTAGGGCGTCTTGTCACGGTTAGAGCGGCTCCCCCGGTCAGAGGTTCAAGTCCTCCCTCGGACATCGGTGTGCGTATTGTCCATAGCGTAAGTTGGTTTAAGTTAGTTTAGTTAGCTTACCACCTGAGCCCCCATCTTACTCTGTTACTAGCTCCTGTTAACGGGAACGATTTATGCAGATCTTGGTGCCTCTCGTGTCCATCTAGAAAAGATAACCTGAAGATGCCTAAATAAGGCGCAACGCGTCATTGAAAAATAAAAAACTAAAATTGCAACCAAGACTGTTTTTAACCAATAATATCAGTTTAATTAGTGTGTAAGCCTAGGGACCGATGACCTCTGCAGTTTGGTCCCAAAGTCCTTACCACAAATTTCCAAATTTTCTTTGCATTGCTTCATTGACTAAGCTAGTACATGAGGACCCTTTAACTTCCATGGTTTGAAGAAGCGTGTTCATTAACAAAACTACACCAGTATGTATGGGAATTGGGAAATATTCTTATCATCAATTATTAAGTAAAGTACAACATACTATAATTCTTTAAATAACAAATGTGACTTCATAAGCAGCCTTTTGACCCACTAAAAGATATAATTGGCTGTGCAAATGACAACACAACATTAAAGTGAAGTTCAACCATTTTCTCATAGTAAATTAGGACATGATAATGGTATAACCAGATGCAGCATCCGAGGCTCATAAATACTGCCCTTAAGCTCTTCTGGCCTCAAAGCTCCAGGAATATGAGCCACAATGATCCGATACTGCTAGCGAGGTGTTAACCACAGCATTGCTCATCCCAAACTCCTCACTCGTCACAAAGGACGAGTGGCCACTCGGTTCCTCAGTTTTGCGCATTTCATCGCGAGTTATTGAACTAATGAATGCTGAAAAGCGGTGAACCACAAAAACACTGGGAGTATATAATGGTAAACTTAACGGATTATTTCGAAAGTAATTTTCAAGAGTGAGGAACGCAATGGACCGCATATCTTTTTCTAATTGTTTGATAGTAAAATCAAAAGTGTGAGTAGGAGACTACTCTACTGAAATTAGTCAAAAAGTTGAAAAATTTAATGTGCCAAATCATCTACCGTAAAAATTTTACCTTTTAATATTAACTCCGATTGAAATTAAGCGTCAATCCACTGCATATCATTAGAGGTAAGATAATCGTGCTCGTCAAAAACACTGCGAGATTAGAAGGTATACGTTTACCCAATAGGCACTACCACAATTACTATCTGGTTCTGCTTCCAATGACTGAAATTCGCATGGAAGGGGGGCTCAAAAGTGTTTTATTCGGCTATTTCTGAGAGTCAGTTTTTGTGGGGGAGATGTAGGATGGGATCATCGGTCTTCTGACTGTTTTGACACGCCGTCCACAACTCCCTCTCACGACCCACCCTAATCTCATAGTAGCAATTGCACCCAACGTATTTAATTACTTATTGGATATAGTTCAGTCTGACAGTATTTACCCTCCACGGCTTCCACTAGAGTCATGGAATCTATTTTCTGGTGCCTTAACACTTATCCCGTCATCCTGTCCGATCGCCTAGTTATTTACCACATATTTCTTTCCTCACCGACTTTCGAGAGAACTTAATGTTCAGCGTCCGTTGTAACACGACATCTTACACGCTCCGATTCACTTCTTTGCAGTTTTCTGACGGTTTAGTTAATTCATGTGGCATGGTGCGCTGGGTGACCCAGAGGGGCACGTGCTACCGCCTAATGGAAAAAATTTTTCCTATCCTTCGCCTACACTGAAAACTTTCCTCCGCGAAGTGTATAAATTGTGTGTTTAAGTGTATCCGATACGTGCTGATGACTGCAGTAGGTGTTTGTAGTGTAGCGTTATGTTTTCTCTGTACTGGGTGGCGCAGGAAATGATACAACATTTGTTTTGGCACTTATTCTTTAGGTTATCAGTTGTTACTGTGTACTACGTCAGCAGAAGTGAGAGTAGGTAATGCAGATTAATTCGTTTTATTTTCCGAGAGTACTGTTTGTGCGTCGTTCCAAGGTGGCTGACAGACGGAGACTGACTATTGAAGAGCACGTTAAAGCTGCGTTTATTTTTTCGTGATGCGAGTAGTGTGGTGCTTTATTTGAAAACTCAATAGTCACCATCACTGAAAACAATATGTGGATGTTATGAAACATTACTAGTGATGGTTCAGTGCTTGAGAGGCGGCCTCCCCATATCCATTCTCCACAGAATGTCGGAGCTATCAGAGTAGCCCTACTGAGAAACCTGGGACCGATGACCTCAGCAGTTTGGTCCCATAGGAAATTACCACCACCACCACCGAGAAGCCCTAGAAAATTAACAAGGAAGACAGCAGCACAGCCTGGGATTTCTAGACGATCTGTACAATGAATTTTAAACAGTGATTTGATTTTGTATTCGTACAAAAAAAACAGTGTTGCCTAAATTAACGCCGGATAGCAAACATAGAAGAATGATATTCGCTTTATAGTGTACCGTTAAAACGTACCACACCTACTGAAGGCTAACATCTGAAATTATAAGATTCTTTTTGGCGAACACTAAAAGATCAGTCAGTAATAAGTCTGCGAGAAAAGAAATCAAATAATATATTAAACGTTACTTTTATTATATCCAAAAAAACGTTATAAGTGCATGGAACATAAACGTTCCATGTCATGGAATAATCTTTGTTAGAATTATTTTACATAGTAGCTTACTGCAAATTAAGGAAGTGGTATCGAACGTATTATTATACGATTTGAGATTCTTCTCGGGAACATTATGGAAGTTGCTATATAAAAGCTATTTTCTGAATAATAAACAGTAGTTAATTTATCACAGATGTGAAAAACTGTATCAGTTGTAATTTACCGCTTTTTATTATTATTATTTCGTTTGGCATCAAGGATACATTACTTGAATTGAACAGCAATGATGTTACTGGTAACACAATAAGCATATACTACAAATAAAATAGATTACATTCATTTATGGTAATAAAAGTCTTAGATTAGATCGATAAATCAATAATATACATATGGATAAAAACACTGCGATGAGTTACATGTAAAAGAGAAAATGTGGTTTTTATAAACAGTAATATTGACAAACAGAGCTTCAAGTTGTAATAAAAACTATAGGTTAATATCTAAAGTATCCAGCCAGGAGATTGCTTCCTCAGAGACCTCATGTATGCTGGTCAGAGTTCCAGCATATTTCCGTAGGGGACACTCCGTGACTATGTGGTGTATTGTTTGTCGTTGGTGTCCGCAGTCACACTTGGCACTTTCGGCGATTCCCCACTTATGCTTCAAGTCCTGGCATCTTCCGTGCTTGGTGCGTATGCGATTTAGGGTGGTCCACAACCTCCTAGGTAAGTGGAATCCAGGAGGGACTCGTGTAGGATCAGCAATGAGACCTGCAGAATCGGGATTGGCTGCAAACCATTCTTCCCGCCATGCTGTTTCTAGTTGGAATCCTTCAGAAGTAAGCGTTTTTCCAAGTCTCCAGGAGGGTTTCCTAGACTTAAGACGTTGCCTTTGAGTGGCATCACAGTCCTGGTGTAGCGATAACTCGGGATTCTTGGAGCATTTCTCCCATTTTCTTTTCAACGCTGCTTGACGTCGTAACTTCGGTGGTGCAATATTAGACAGAACAGGTAGCCATTCTGTGGGTGTGGATTTTATTGTCCGGGGTACGCTTCTCATGGCTACATTCAGCTGCGTGTCTACCATGGCTGTATGAGCGCTGTTCAGCCATACTGGGCTGCAGTATTCCCCAACAGAGTATACAAGTGAGAGGGCAGTAGATTTGAGTACTGATTCCTTAGCTCCCCAGCTTGTTCCGGAGAGTTTGTGTAATATATTGTTTCTGGTTCTCATTTTTAAAGCTGTTTCAGTTAGGTGTTTTCTATATGTTAACGAACGATCCAAGATCACGCCGAGATATTTTGGGAATGGGTTATATAACAGCAACTGATTTCTAAAGGAAATTTGCGGTTTATAACGAGCGTAAGGAAAGCGTTTCTCAAGAAGAGGAATTTGTTAACATCGAGTATAGATTTAAGTGTCAGGAAGTCGTTTCTGAAAGTATTTGTATGGAATGTAGCCATGTATGGAAGTGAAACATGGACGATAACTAGTTTGGACAAGAAGAGAATAGAAGCTTTCGAAATGTGGTGCTACAGAAGAATGCTGAAGATAAGGTGGGTAGATCACGTAACTAATGAGGAGGTATTGAATAGGATTGGGGAGAAGAGAATTTTGTGGCACAACTTGACTAGAAGAAGGGATCGGTTGGTAGGACATGTTTTGAGGCATCAAGGGATCACAAATTTAGCATTGGAGGGTAGTGTGGAGGGTAAAAATCGTAGAGGGAGACCAAGAGATGAATACACT
Organism: Schistocerca cancellata; assembly: GCF_023864275.1. Classification (NCBI taxonomy): domain Eukaryota; kingdom Metazoa; phylum Arthropoda; class Insecta; order Orthoptera; family Acrididae; genus Schistocerca; species Schistocerca cancellata. The sequence continues at coordinate 693,564,642 of NC_064626.1, forward strand.
AAGCAGATTCAGAAGGATGTAGGTTGCAGTAGATACTGGGAGATGAAGAAGCTTGCACAGGATAGAGTAGCATGGAGAGCTGCATCAAACCAGTCTCAGGACTGAAGACCACAACAACAACAACAACAACAACAACAACGAGCGTGCCTATTACTCAGATGGAAGGTGGAGGATTCAGTTTTATTTCTGTTTACTTTGAGTCACCATCCATTAAAAAAATTTACCGCTGCTGCACGTGTATCAAGATACAGTTGCAAATGAATAGAGAATAATTTTGGTTAAAAAACTGTTCAAATGTGTGTGAATTTCTGACCAAACTGCTGAGGTCATCGGTCCCTTACACGCTACTTAAACTAATTTACGCTGAGAACAGCACACACGCCGAGGTGGGACTCGAACCTCCGGTGAGAGTGGCCGCGCTGTCCGTGACATGGCGCCTCTAACCGCACGGCCACTCCGAGCGGCTATGATTTTCGTACTTCTTATTCAGTAATATTGAGAAGAAGGTACAACAAAGTGGCTACGAAACTCGTCGAAGTATTTTACACTATTCGCGAATGTAAAACTACCGCGCAAAAACTTGGTAAGAAAATAAAAGTAACTTTACAGACATTTAACGAAAATGTGGATCATAAACATGACTCATATGTCAATTGTAACGACTTTTGTAACATGTCAGTCTTTCCGAGGTCAGTCACACCTGTGCTGATTCCGTAAAAGAGTACGCTATAGCTTTATGGAGCGAGGCAAGGCAGTTTTGTTGAATAGTATTCGCTTTTCAGATGAGGCATATTTTCACCTTGATGACATTGTTAATAAACAGAACGCGTGCTTTTGATCTTCCGAGAAACCCAACGCGTTTCATGAAAAGGTTCATTACGTTCCAAGAATTATTGTATGGACCGCTATCTCAAGTCATGCGGTAATAGGGTCGTTCTGTTTTCAACATAATGAGTAGTGAACGTTATCGAAACATGCTGCGTAATAAGCTTGTTCTTCAGCTACTTCAAAAAGAGTTTCAATTAGAAAATCAGTGGTTTGTGCAAATCACACATACCTAACGAAAATTGTAAGGCAAATGTCATTTCAGGCAGATTTTCTAATCGTTTCGCGTATGGACGTAACTGGCCCCGGAAGAATCCTGAATTGAACCCGTGTGAATTTTTTTCTTTGGGTGTTTCTAAGGGAAAAGATTTTCTCTAAACATTCTCGTACAACGATGTAACTACGACTGCTGACAACGTGTGCAACGAGATGACTGAGGATATGTGTCGGCGAGTAATTCAGAACACAGGAGGTCGGGTTGAAGACGTTAGCGGAAGTGGTGGCGGTGGTACTGCACACGTCATAAGCAGAACATAATTTTCGAGTATATTGTCAACACGTTGTGTTTTATATTTACATACCTCGACGGAAATCTTTTATTTGTTTATGTATTTTACAGAAACAAGTGTTGGATCGTCTCATGCGCCACCCTATATGTTGATGAACCCGGTGATGGCACGTAGCCAACTGCTCTCAGCGAACTCAGTACACCATCGGAATGACCGATCAGCATCAACAGCGTCATATGCCCACGTTCCAAGAGACATTGCAAATAGGTTTGGAATTTTACGCTATCAGCCTTCCTCGTCATTGCCGGACATGCAAAGGAAAAACAGTCAACATCGCGCGGCATACCAGGAATGTTACTCATCCAAGTACCGGCCACGCCTGACGCAACTTTGGTGACTTGACTGGAACCGATGTCAAACGAGGCCAGGCCGTTGGCTCACAATTCAAGATTTACATTCATTAAGTGTTGTGCTCAAGACGTTCATTCTCAGAAATTTCTTTCTGAAATTATGGTCTATTTGAGAGACCGGTAGATCTACTTTGGCGAAGAATGTCCCCTTTGCTGTGCTAATCTGTTTGTTAAGTTCTTGCTCCATGCATTATTTGGCTTAGAAGATAGCACAGTTCCTTCATTTCGTCTGATCGGCACTAAACGGTCAATTATGACCTCAAAATACAAAAACAGGTCCTCAATATTGGTTTGATTGCCACCTTGCTACAGGCACTGATTTGCATTCATATATTTGACGGCTACTGCAATGTTAACCAGAAAATATTTTTGCGTACCACCTTCCAAGCACATGGAGTCGCCGGCCGCGGTGGTCTTGCGGTTCTAGGCGCTGCCGTCCGGAACCGCGGGACTGCTACGGTCGCAGGTTCGAATCCTGCCTCGGGCATGGATGTGTGTGATGTCCTTAGGTTAGTTAGGTTTAAGTAGTTCTAAGTTCTAGGGGACTGATGACCTAAGATGTTAAGTCCCATAGTGCTCAGAGCCATTTGAACCATTTGAACCACATGGAGTCTGACGATGTGATTATGAAACTTCCCGGCAGATTAAAACTGCGTGGCAGACTGAGACTCGAACTCGGGACCTTTGCCTTTTGCCGGCAAGTGCTCTACCAACTGAGCTACCCAAGCATGACTCACGACCCCTCCTCACAGCTTCAGTTCTACCAGTACCTCATCTCCTTTGAGGACGGGTCGTGAGTCGCGCTTGGGTAGCTCAGATGGTAGAGCAGTTGCCCGCGAAAGGTAAAGGTCCCGAATTCGAGTCTCGGTCCTGCACACAGTTTTAATCTGCAATAAGTTTCATAACAGCACACACTCCGCTGCAGAGTGAAAATCTCATTCGTGATGTGATTACGAGTTAAAGGCAGTACATTTTCAGAGTTTACTATCTCTCTCAGCGTTAATATATTTCGAGGCGCCAGACACGAACGGCTCGCGGTTGCGCGCTATTACTCTCGTACACGACAGTGGGTCCGGTCTACCCTGTCTCTATTTGTGTAACTTCTCTGAGGAGGAAAGAGATTTATCTGAGGAACGAGAAGGCTTTGAAAGAGAAAGATCAATGGTTATGGAGAGAGGGGAGGGACGCTAGGAGACGGAAGGAGCCTGGAGTTGTGTGGAAAGCGGGGAGCCAAGCGAGTCAGTCGGTGCTTAAGCTGGCAACAGCGGTTACAGTTGAAACGTCCCCTTAGAAAAATTATATACGTGACTGTGCTTAACCTGACACACAATATTTTTTTAGCGCAACGCAATCTGACTTTCAATAATCCCTACAAAAGAATGGCCCTGACTAACATTAACATATACCTTTCACAAATCACTTACCTCACAAAAATCTTCGTTACTCGAACTACAGCAATACAGCGAGCACCACTACTGCCAGCTAAATAAAAGATCCAAACTACTGAAGGGACTAACTACTGATAGGCATAGTTAGCAAATGAAAGACTTTAATAGAGAACAAACAATGTATTTACCTCAATAGTGTTCAAAAGTCATAATGTATATAGCAGTTCATGATATCCAGTATTGCAAATTTCAAAACACCGCCATCTCTCTCCCCACATCCACCACCGCTGGCGGCTCACCTCCAACTGCGCAACGCTACGCGCTGTTCACTTCCAGCTGCCCAACACTACAATGGCAGACAACAATGCAAACTAGCCACAGACTGCACACAGCACAGCCAGTGATTTTCATACAGAGCGGTACGTAACGTTGCCAATAAGAAAACATAAACAGCCTACTTACACAGTCACATGTCCGAAAGAACATACATCAAACATACAATTGTGATATATAAGCCTCGACGGGCGTACGACTGTTTAAGTGCAGATGAGTACCAACGTTCGTCGCTTGCGGGAATGCAGAGAGGCTGCTAGCATCAAGGAAAATGACGCGGGTCGCATCATCAGTGGTCAGCAACACTTGTGAACTCGAGTCGAACGGGAAGCGTGTGCAAATAGCCGAGGCGGTTAAGGAAACCATTCTAGAGATACTGAGTATCTAGGATCGATTTCCGGTCCGGTCACAAGTTTTCAAGTGCAGGTGTTGAATTATTTCAACGCCCGAAACAGCTAAGTCATAAGAATTTGCCTTTCGTTAAAAACGGCTAACTTCCTGTGAGGAAGTAGGAAGCACGATGACTTAAAGAATATAGTGATGCAAGCATTGTGTTTCAAGTGCCCAGGTACATGAAGTGTCAATGCAGTTGCTGCGTTAAGGGAAAATTTACAAAATTTACTGTCATTCCGCCAAGATTGTACGTTTGTCATCATGGTCAAACATTAACTTATGGTGCGTCGGTATCATATTGCCCATCCTTGTGGTTGAAGTCTTGTTTAAATGGTTCAAATGGCTCTGAGCACTATGGGACTTTACTTCTGAGGTCATCAGTCCCCTAGAACTTAGAACTACTTAAACCTAACTAACCTAAGGACATCACACACATCCATGCCCGAAGCAGGATTCTAACCTGCGACCGCAGTGGGTCGCGGGGTTCCAGACTGTAGCGCCTAGAACCCCTCGGCCACCTCGGCCGGCGAAGTCTTGTCTTCTGTGGATTGTGCAGTCTTTGACTTTTAAATAGTTGGTTGAGTGTGTTGTGCTGAGGAGATTCATGAACGAGGGTTGTCACGAACTGCGAAGTTAGCTGATGGTCATTGGTGTTTGGCTGTTTATTAATCATTCTGGTAAAGGCTGCATGCTGGGGCTGTGGTGTCAAGTTGACGCAATTGAAGCTATTTGCCTTCTAAAAATTGTTATTATTTCTGTTCTCTGATACTAAATTGTTTCAGGTGTAAGAGATGACACTGTTTTGTATTTATAGGGACTGGGGTAGACGGATGGAGCATCGTTGGATGAGATGTTTGATAGAGCAGCGGTCGTAACACAACGAGACGTTACTAAAAGGCAAGTAACATTCCATGTCTAACTGTATCTAATGTTACTGAATATGAAGTTCTTTCGGTTGCCACTGATTCTACTATAAGACCTAAACAATAACTGTATATTTACTCTGTATTCTCATAAGCTTAAAGATTTAGTAGTTGATTTTGTAATGCTTATTCTGACTCATGAGTAAGTGAGGAAAGGAAGCAGTTGATTACTGGTTTACGTAAGATTAAGATAATTGAATTTCTAAGGAAGAACAACAATTGAAAGGCTTGCTAAAAAGGTTCAGCTTTACCCCCAGCATCGGTATGACTGTAATATGATTTTTTAAATGTTGGTTTTCTTAAGGAAATAATATTATTGGAAGTGTTTACGCTATATTGGATGAATGTACTGAGTACTGCAGTTCGGTTATCACTAACCAAGTGTGATATACCTTTGTAATTTTAAAAGTAAATGTTTAAAGTGTCGATGTTGTTCGTGCTCAAGCAATCTCTCTTCCCTTTTCCATTGTCAACCTGATGCGTGCAAAAACATGTTACCTCCGGAGAGTACCACTTGCTGTTAAAGCACGTTACGACTGATGGTGATGGTCATTGCTAGACTTTTCCCTCATGCATTAACTTTATTTCGTTCCCAAGAGGAGCGGGGTTTAAAGACTCGTCTAATCGTCCTGTTTTGAACACACTGTGATTTCGGAAAATATCAGATACAATTAATTCTGACATGGTGTCTTCAGTACGTCAGGGCTGCTTACTTCACGCTTCCTGCTCTAGTTGAGCTTGCTTATTTGCAATGCTAATGCTACAGTCATTAACTTGAAACTTTCCCTGTTGCACAACCTACTCGTCTGCTTAAATATCCGGAAATCATTCTCCTCCGGGGAGAACAAGGGTTGCACACATTTAAACAAAATCTTAAGAGCCTGCAACTTTTTCCTGCACACACACACACACACACACACACACACACACACACACACACACACACTGCCGCCGGCTTCGTCTTATCTCCAAAGACACTAATCTGTCATTATAATTTTCTTTCCATGTTTGTACTATCCTGTCTCGTTAAAACAGAGTAGATTTTTAATTAAAAATCTGCAACTTTTATGGACACAGCAAAATACACAAGACAGAAGCCTTGGAAATCTTGTTCATTTTGCAGCCTCTAGAAAGAGATTTCACAGTGAGTACAGGGGGGAGGGAGGGAGGGGGGAGGTTGCTTGAAAGCAGAATTCTCATTATCAGTCGAGGGCCCCTATTTCCACATGAGCCCGGCTCCAGTGTTCATTTTCTGCACCGCCACTTGTTTCGTTTCGTTTTTCTTCTTGTTATTCCGATATTTAGACATTAATATATTCTCGTGGTTCTCGGAAAACTGTCCAATACCTCCCCCTGTGAGAGGTGTGTCAGGTTTTAATCTCAGTCATCCCACCCGAAAAGAGGAAGGTAAATTCTTATCGGTAGGAACTACATTAATTACTGGCTCTCTTTTGGACCCTTGATCGTATATATAAACTTCAAACGGGTAAAACATAAAAGACGCACTTTGTAATCGGGTGCACACTAAAAGTTGCAGACTTTTGTAATCCAGCTCTGTGCTCTTAGCACAATTTTGGCAATCTTTTTTCAAAAGAAAAAAACTGTTTAGTACGGGCTGCAAAATTGGCAGTTTATTTGTTAATGGCCAGTTTCGATTTTTGAGTCATTACCAAGCAGCTTATAAATAAAATGTGTTTTATAAGAATGTATGTCCAAAAACACAACAAATATCAGAGTGATCAATTTAACACAGTAGGTTTTTATACAACTTTTTTAAAAAGTTACATATATTATTCTATCTGTGATTGGTATTTTTATAGGTTGCTTGACAATATAAATGTGGAAATTGGCCAATAGCACATAGACTGAAAATTGTAGAGCCTATAAAGGACAATGAAATATTTTATAAAATATGTCCAGTCTGTGGACTCATCTGCAAGCAAAATGACTAATTTTGATAATTAAAAAGAAAACGTATTTCAGTGAGACTATTGGCAACACTGATCTGTGATCTGACCACAGGTAGATAACATTTACACGATATCCCATAGGAACTAGCAAGAAATGTAGTTGCACTAACGAGCAGCAGAATGGTTCAGATGGCTCTAAGCACTATGGGACTTAATATCTGAGGTTATCAATCCCCTAGACTAAGAACTACTTAAACCTAACTAACCTAAGGAAATTACACAAATACATGACCGAGGCAGGATTCAGACCTGCGACGGTAGCAGCAGCGCGGATCCCGACTGAAGCGCCTAGAACTGCTCGGCCACAGCGGCCGACTTAGCGAGCAGCAAAAAAGAAGTTCTCTTCAAGAGGATCTAAAGCATATTGGTCGGAATGCATACTATTATGTGTTTAGATTTGTTAGTTGAAACAGATAAAATAAGAATTGTAGTTAAAAAACCAGTTAGTGTGTAGAGGTGACCGACAAGTGAAATGGAGTTGTTCTCACATAATGCGGACCCTGTTTACTTACAAAAAGGCACTACGAGCCTGAAAGACGGAAATACTGCAGTCAAAAAGCTCACTAGGGGAGCGGAGAGCAAGAGTCCTTCAACTCAATTTCATACCACAGAACACACGTAAATTATGCAATCTTGTGATTAGCTGATGACATACTCCCAACTATCCTTGCTCCGTTTCAAAACGATGTGGATACGAGAAACGCAGCAGGATATGGAATTGGAGTACCTACGATTTCCAAAGACGTCAACCGCTGCAAGGCAGAAAAATAGTTACTGAACACTGAAAACTCTTTAAAAATATAATCGCATAGCTCTTTCCTGACGACAACGTAGGAAATTAAATGCATTCCAACTGTAATAATTGCTACAAAACAGTTATGTAGGCTAGTGTATCTTGTCAGCTGCATAATATTACTTACCTCTCATCCAGAAATAAAAGTATGGTTACCACTCATTGAGCACATCTCGAATAACTTGAAACTTTGTATTAACTAATACTTGTGATGCATAAATTCGTAAAACTTGTGCTGCACAAATGTTTGTTTCGTGTATCTAAAATACACGATTTTACATACACCGTATTTTTAAAATTCTGAGTGCGGTAGAAAAGGTCTACAACAGGGACTGAACTACTAATATACTGAGGAAAAAGAAGTCGCAAGCAAATTCATAACTGTGCTTCATTACTGTGAAGTAATAAAATAAAGCACAGCCCTGCTAATTTATACTGGCAGCAGATAATAGTGGACTGAAACCGACAATACATAAATCATATAACTTATTAGTGAATAACCGCACGAGTCACTGATTATATCGGATATTAAAATGAATAATAAACACGAGCTGTTGCCTAAAACTAATTAGTCTTACATCAAAAATTTTAAACTAATAGAAAGCTGCACATACATCAAATTAGGGAATTATCGCACCATAAAGTAGCTTACGCATAAATTATGTGACTGATGGACGTAATGAAATGGTCTGTGTGTTTGGTAACTGGCAGCGCAACGTATTCCGCGTGTCATTTACGTCTTTACAGGAGCAGTAATAAGAAGTATTTATTTTCCTGAATCTGTTGCCTTACTTAGATTCTTTTCATATTCTTTGTTCATCAAATGGCTTTTAGTGTATTTTCCTCTCTTTAAGTGGAAAGAATTATTTCATTTACGCGTTTAATTTACCTAACAAAATTTAAAGTTATGGGCTCATCTCTTGTTTTTAAGCAGAGATTCCTAATAGTTTTGCTATGTTGTTGATGTTTTGGTCTTCATTCCAGAGACTGGTTTGATGCAGCTCTCCATGCTACCCTATCCTGTGAAAGCTGCTTCATCTCCCAGTACCTACTGCAACCTACATCCTTCTGAATCTCTTTAGTGTATTCATCTCTTGGTCTCCCTCTATGATTTTTACCCTCCACGCTGCCCTCCAATACCAAATTGGTGATCCCTTGATGCCTCAGAATATGCCCTATCAACCGATCCCTTCTTCTAATCAAGTTGTGCCAGAAATTTCTCTTCTCTCCAATTCTGTTCAGTACCTCCTCATTAGTTATGTGATCTACCCATCTAATCTTCAGCATTCTTCTGTAGCACCACATTTCGAAAGCTTCTATTCTCTTCTTGTCCAAGCTGTTCATCGTCCATGTTTCACTTCCATACAAGGCTACCCCCCATACAAATACTTTCAGAAACGACTTCCTGACACTTAAATCTATACTCGATGTTAACAAATTTCTCTCCTTCAGAAATGATTGCCTTGCCATTGCCAGTCTACATTTTATATCCTCTCTACTTCGATCATCATCAGTTATTTTGCTCCCCAAATAGCAAAACTCATTTACTACTTTAAGCGTCTCATTTCCTAATCTAATTCCCGCAGTATCACCCGATTTACCTAGACTACATTCCATTTTCCTTGTTTTGCTTTTGTTTATGTTCATCTGTATCCTCCTTTGAAGACACTGTCCATTACGTTCAACTGCTCTTCCAAGTTCTTTGCTGTCTCTGACAGAATTACAATGTCATCGGATAAGCTCAAAGATTTTATTTCTTCTCCATGGATTTTAATTCCTACTCCCAATTTTTCTTTTGTTTCCTTTACTGCTTGCTCAATATGAAGATTTAATAACGTCTGGGATAGGCTACAACCCTGTCTCACTCCCTTCCCAACCACTGCTTCCCTTTCATGCCACTCGACTCTTATAACTGCCTTCCGGTAACTGTACAAATTGTAAATAGCCTTTCGCTCCCTGTATTTTACCCTTGCCACCTTCAGAATTTGAGAGTATTCCGGTCAACATTGTCAAAACCTATCTCTAAGTATGGAAGTGCTAGATACGTAGTTTTGTCTTTCCTTAATCTATTTTCTAAGATACGTCGTAGGGTCAGTATTGCCTCACGTGTTCCAACATTTCTACGTAATCCAAACTGATCTTCTCCGATGTCGCCTTCCACCAGTTTTTCCATTCGTCTGTAAAGAATTTTTGTTAGTCTTTTGCAGCCTTGGCTTATTAAACTGATAGTTCGGTAATTTTCACATCTGTCAACACCTGCTTTCTTTGGGATTGGAATTATTATATTCTTCTTGAAGTCTGAGGGTATTTCACCTGTCTCATACATCTTGCTCACTAGATGATGGAGTAATGTCAGGCCTGGCTCCCCCAAGGCTGTCAGTACTTCTAATGGAATGTTGTCTACTCCCGGGGCCTTGTTTCGACTTAGGTCTTTCAGTGCTCTGTCAAACACTTCACGCAATATGATATCTCCCATTTCATCTTCATTTACAGTCTCTCCCATTTCCATAATATTGTCCTGAAGTATATCGCCCTTGTATAGACCCTCTATATACTCCTTCCACCTTTCTGCTTAGAATTGGGATATTCATACAGGTGGTCCTCTTTTCTTCAAAGGTGTCTTTAATTTTCCTGTAGGCAGTATCTATCTTACCCCGAGTGATATGCGGCTCTACATCATTACATTTGTCTTCTAGCCATCCTTGCTTAGCCATTTTGCACGTTGAGTAACAGTTCATTGTGTCTTAGTCGTTTGTGTATATAAAAGTTTTGCTTGAAAGAGAGGAGGTATCTGTCTTTGCTGAGTGCTAGATTAATCCCTATGTTGAGTTTCTCGCTGTTCTTATTTCTACTATTTCTCATTACTTTCGTCTTTCTTTGATTTACGCTCAATCCATACTCTGTATTCATTCGTCTGTTCATTCCGTTCAGAAGATCATGTAAATCTTCTTCACTTTCGCTCAAGACAGCAATGTCGTCAGCGAATCATATCACTGATATCCTTTCACCTTGAAACTTTTCCTTTATTTCCATCATTGTTTCCTCGACATACAGATTGAACATTAGGGGCGAGAGGCTACATCTTGTCTTACAGCCTTTTTAATCCAAGCACTTGGTTCTTGGTCGTCCGCTCTTATTATTCCCTCTTGGCTGTTGTACATATTGAATATGACCCGTCTCTCCCTATAGCTTACCGCAACTTTTCTCAGAATTTCGAACATCTTGCCCCATTTTACATTGTCGATCGCTTTTCCAGGACACAAATCCTATGAACGCGTCTTGATTTTACTTCCATTATTAACCGCGACGTCGGAATTGTCTCTCTCGTTCCTTAACCTTTCCTAAAGCGAAACTGAACATCGTCTACCGCATCCTCAATTTTCTTTCCATTCTTCCGTTTATTATCCTTGAGAGCAACTTTGATGCACGAGCTGTTAAGCTGATTGTGTGATAATTCTCGCACTTGTCAGATCTTGCCGTCTTCAAATTGTGTGGATGATGCTTTTCCGAAACTCGGATGGATGTCGCCAGGCTCATACATTCTACACACCAACGTGAATAGTCGTTTTGTTGCCACTTCCCCCAATTATTTTAGAAATTCTGATGGAATGTTATCTATCCCTTTTGCCTTATTCGATCTTAACTCCTATAAAGCACTAATTAATAAAATTCTGATTCTAATACCGGATCTCTTATCTCTTCTAAATCGACTCCTGTTTCTTCTTCTATCACATTAGACAAATCTTCCGCCTCATAGAGGCTTTCAATGTATTCTTTACACCTATCTGCTCTCTCTTCTGCATATAGAAGTCTTTTAGTGTCACCGAAGGTTGTTTTGACTTTCCTGTATGCTGAGTCTATCCTTCCGGCAATCATTTTTTTTTCCGATTTCTTCACATTTTTCATGCAGCCATTTCGTCTTAGCTTCCCTGCACTATGTATTTCATTCCTCAGCGACTTGTATTTCTGTATTCCTGAGTTTCCCGGAACATTTTTGTACTTCCTCTTTCATCGATCAATTGAAGTATTTCTTCTGCTACCCATGGTTTTTTCGTAGTCACCTTCTTTATACCTTTGTTTTCCTCCCCAACTTCTGTGATGGTCCTTTTTATCGATGTCCATTCCTCTTCAATTGCACTGCCAACTGAGCTATTCCTTATTGCTGTATCTATAGCCTTAGAGTACTTCAACCGTATCTCGTCATTCCTTACTACTTCGTATTCCACTTCTTTGCGTATTCATTCTTCCCGACTAATCTTAAACTTCAGCCTACTCATCATTACTACTATGTTGTGATCTGAGTCTATATCTGCTCCTGCGTACGCCTTACAATACAGTATCTGATTTCGAAATCTCTGTCTGACCATGATGTAATCTAACTGAAATCTTCCCCTATCACCCAGGCTTTTTCCAAGTATACCTCCTGATCTTGTAATTCCTGAACAGAGTATTCGCTATTACTAGCTGAAACTTGTTACAGAACTCAATTAGTCTTTCTCCTCTCTCATTCCTAGTCCCAAGCCCATATTCTACTGTAACCTTTTCTTCTTCTCCTTCCCCTGCAACTTCATTCCAGTCCCCCATGACTATTAGATTTTCATGTCCATTTACATATTGTATTATCCTTTCAATATCCTCAAAGGCTTTCTCTATCTCTTCGTCTTCAGCCTGCGACGTCGGTATGTACTCCTGAACCATCGTTGTCAGTGTTGGTTTGCTGTCGATTCCGATAAGAACAGCCCTGTCACTGAACTTTTCACAGTAACACACTCTCTGCCCTACCTTCCTATTCATAACGAATCCTACTCCTGTTATACCATTTCCTGCTGTTGTGTATATAACCTTATTTATATTCAACTGACCAGAAATCCTTGTCTTCTTTCCACTTCACTACACTAACCCCTACCATATTTAGCCTGAGCTTTGCATTTCCCTTTCCAGATTTTCTAGTTTTCCTACCATTTCCTGACATTTTCCTGACATTCCACGCCCCGACTAGTAAGACGTTATCCTTTCGTTGATTATTCAATCTCTTTCTCTTGGTCACCTCCCCCTTGACAGTCCCCACCCGGAGATCCGTATGGGGACTATTCCGGAATCTTTTGCCAATGGAGAGATCATCATGACACTTCTTCAATAACGGCCACATATCCTGTGGATACACGTTACGTGTCTTTAATACAGTGATTTCCATTGCCTTTGCATCCTCATGCCATTGATCATTGCTGATTCTTCTGCCTTTAGGGGCAGTTTCCCACCCCTAGGACAAGAGAGTGCCCTGAACCTCTATCCGCTCCTCCACCCTCTTTGACTGGTAGACTGAGGGTGACTTCTTATGCCGGGTGTCTTCGTACGCCAATGCTGATTATTAATCAAAATTTAAGCAGAAGCGAGATTGGAAGCCAGGACCGAAGACGTTTAAATTATGAATCAAATATTTTTTCGCATTTTACACCAAAAATACGTTCAGCGTGATTTAAAAACAACGAAGCTCATAAAATAATTCTGGAATGACATTACAATTAAATTCAGACCGTGAGCTGCTTGGGACAGAGGAAAACGTGTGCCCCGACCGGGACTCGATCCGTCATCTCCTGCTTATATGGCAGACGCTCTGTCCGAGTAAGCCTTTTTTGTTTTTGCCATGGTCGGGACTTGAACACAAGTCTCCTGCTTAGTAGACATATATGCTAACCAATTTTTCTTATGCCGACTGGGACTCGAACCGGGGATCTCCTGCTTACATGGTAGACGCTCTATCCGACTGAGCCTTTTTTTCCCTCCAAAACACTTATTTAAGGCATTCAATTAAAACAAAACAAAAGAAGTCATTTCGACAAAAATAAAAGCGTTAAATCAGAAAAACGTATGTGATAGAATATAGCGTTAATTTTAACGGGCATACACCTTCTTCCTCCGTCACTTCTACATCGCGGAATATGTAAATCCAAACAAGAGTGTTCACATAAAAGGGAGGATTTCAATTCATCCAACTCCTTCTCGATGAAACACAAGATACAGCATATTAGAAAAAAGCTGAAGTTAACGTGGCATCCTGAATCACGTTCAATGGGCTATGGCCATACATTGGGGAAAGGCACACGGATCTGCGTCATATGCACTCCACATCACGTAGTGGACATAATGTCAAACAAGCCACATGATGGCGTTGTTCTTCGATCTGGGAAAGATGGTTGAATCGGGACGCACGAGAATCTCCCCCGAGATAGCCGCTTCCGGCGTCCTGAGGAGAAAAGCCAGTTGTCGGCGAAGCCATCTCCAATGGCCATGACCACAGGGGATCAACCGATGATATAATGTATCAGTTTCATGGCAACGATTGCAAACGATCCGTCACATTGAGGCCAACACGAAAAAGTCGCACGTTGGTAGGAACAATATCATGAACAACTTGGTACACGAGACAACACTTCCATCGGGAAAACCAGGAGGCTAACGTTGGACCAAACAATCTTCCAGTTCGTTTCTGGCAACAGGGCTTCCACTGAGGGAGTACTATGAGGAATTTGCCAGCGGCTTAACAGCATTTTTAGGGAGAGATTCTCTTGGGAAAGGGTATTTTCTCCTAAATAATTGACTTCAAGAAAAAATTCATTAACGTGACGTAGCTTATAACTAATCCTAACAATATCTACTGGAGGTGTTAAACTCGCCAGTCGGATACAGTCATGAAGGCGAGCTGTATGTGACTGGGGGCGCAGGGCTGGGGGGGGGGGGGGCGTAGACATGTTAAATCCATGCGACGGATGAATAAGGCAGAAGCCTTAACCCGAATGTCAGGGAGGCCCAAACCTCCTAGCAGACAGGGGCGCGCCATGACCCCATAACGCACTCGAAATACAGAGTTGCGCCAGATAAACCTGCCAGTTAAACTCTGCAACTTGCGGTATATCATCGCGGGAAGTGAAAAGACTTTTGAGATAAAATAAGCCTTCCTTAACACATACGTTTCCATGGCCCTGACCGTATGAAGAAGTGAGAGGGAGCGACGCTCGTGTTCGATGATTGCTCCCTGAATCTTCTCCTTGGCAGACTTCCAGTTTATCGTAGCCATCTTTAGCGGACAGCTGTCAATTATAACACCTAACGATCGCTATCGGGTGACCTTCAAGGCCCATGGAATTTCAACAGCGTCAAATCCTCGCAAACTGAGTAAGCGACATTTCTGGTCATTAACCCGCGCTCCTGTAAGACGACAAAAGGCATCAAAAACTTCCTTCAGCAGTGGTATGTCATCATGGGTACGGAGAAGAACTATAACGTCATCAGCGTATGCACGATCGGTAAACCTTTCTCCCAACAGCTACCAGCCTCCCAAACGAGCAGCTATAGTTCGCATTAAGGGTTCCATGAACAGCACGTAGAGCGACATAGGTAATGGACTCCTTTGAAGGACGCCCTGACACACCGCGATGAGGGAAGTAAGACGGCCATTTACGTCAATGGACGCCCGAATCCCAGTAATTTTAGAGCTAAACAGCCGTCGTGCAGAATTGTTAAAACCAACAGTCGTCAGTACTCGTGTAAGGAATCCATGATTAACGCGGTCATACGCTTGGTAAAAATCAATTAAAAGCAAAGCGCTTGGCTCGGTAAAGGTGGAAGCAATCAAATTTAAATCACGACATTCAGCAACGGTAGTCAGGAGAGTACGACCCGGAAGACACCTTTGATGGCTCGCGATGATGGTAGCCAACAGTACCGATAGTCGCTATTGACAGCTCGCGCCACTATTTTATAATCATACTTGAACAGGGTTATCGGGTGGTACTGATCCACACGCAAACGTCCCGGATTTTTGGGGATCAGGACAATTTTAGCAACCTTAAAGCTGGGCGGGAGAAGGCCTCCGTGGAATAAATACTTCATTCACCACAGAAGTTATCATATCTCCTAGCAGGGGCCAAAATTGAATATAAAATTCTTTGGGAATTGCCATCGAGGCCAGGTGATTTGTTAGAGGGAGAACAAGCCACAATACAGAGAAAAACTCGTTCTGGAGAGCTGACGTAACAACACTATCAAGGAGGGAGGTAAAATCAACAGACGGTGGACCGTCTGAATCCACTTCAGTATAACGTTCGGAAAAGTACTGGTAAAGTTCACGCATGATATCAGATTTGGAGGACCACTCACGCCCATCTAGAGAACGAACGGTAGAAAGACACGTCCTTTGAGATTGCTTGTGAAGCCAAAGGAGATGATTGATAGAGGTCAACTCATCCTGTACTGTTGAACGAGGCTGGGAACGCAATCTGACACCATCCATTTGCCTACGTTTGAGTTGTAGAAGTTTTGCCTTCACAAGGTGGACGTCCACGACTCTCAAGGGGGCATTACGAGCATTATCGTAAAGATCGCGAAGGACAGCAAAATAAAATTCCCTAATCTACCTTTTTTCAGACTCTTTTTCAGCGGTAAAATGCTTGAGTGTATTTCGAATCCGGGGCTTAGCAAAGGTAACAGAACCATTCGAGAAGTGAGGAATAACGCGCCAGGGACTGGGTTGTCCGCCGCCATACGTCTGCGATGATGCCTTCAAGAGAGGGGTCCGTGAGATGTAATGCGTTTAGCTTACATAAAGGGCGCGAGAGATGGACCCGCAGCGGGACATGGTTAAAAGTCATTGAAACAGCACAGTAATCAGTGAAACTGGCAGGAATTACATCAATCGATAGAAGCTGACTACATATTGGGGCTGATAAATAAAAGCGGTCCAATCGGCTACTTGAAGTAGCTGTAAAAAACGTAAACCGCACCAATGTGGGATATTTGCCAACCCAAGCATCTTGGAGATGCAAGGACGTCACTATATCATTAAGTTCATGACAATATGTATAACTGGGGGTCTGATCTACACGACGTAAAACGTAGTTAAAATTGCCCCCCAACAAAACCCTGCGCGGATTCCGTCGGAGTAAATAAAAAATGTCTTCCTTATAAAACCGCGCGATCGGATGAACGTCCGGATCCAGACGGAGCGTAAAGAAAAATTGATGTGAGGTCATAAAACTACAGCCTACACCGCGACCATCATCTAGCGCTCCGAAGTCCGTCTGCGGAATGCCATCTCGATAAAGCACAGCCATACCGGTAGAATTTTCAGGCGTGACATTGAAAAATATGGACTATCCAGGAAGACAAAACACATCAAATAATGCCTCTTGTAAACACACGATATCAGCTTGGGAATCGTAAATAAACTGAGTAATGCAGCAAGCTGTAATTGGGAACACATCCTATTAACATTGAGGGTTAGAAACGTATATGCCTGCATTCGTTATCAAATGTACGGTCAATGAAACAACACTAAGGAAAAGCACTCATCACGTCCGTTTCTCCTCAACGTCCGGAGGCGGGGGAAAGAAGGTACAATTCTAATCCTTCCCAGCGGAAGGCAAGGAATACTCTTTTTTCTTTTTACGACGTTCCGCTGACCGTGCGGGTTGAAAACGCTGTTTCACACCACTCCGTGAAAACATACACTCCTGATGTGGAAGGGTTGGGACTACGTCAAGCTCCGATTTGATAGAGGAGCTATTGCCACTGCACCCATCGGAAATTGGGGAGCACAACTCAGAACGACTAACAGCAACATCGGCTGCAGAAGAGACAGGTAATGCACTGCTGGTGGAAGACAGCATCTCCTGATAATCGGGAAGAGAACCCGTAGAATCCTGTTGCTCCACCGTCTCAACGTGGAGGAGGGGCGGTATTTCATTGGAACACTGTAAAGACTGGCCAGCAGGCAACTTCTCTACGGGAACATCTGCACTCACGGGAACCGTCGCGTCTACGGGTGAAGTGTGGGACGCTGATTCAACACACATTTCAACATAACAGAAGCAGCTACATCATGTCTGGTAATACCGGAATCACAATTAACGTCAGTAGACAACTCATTACAGCCAGAAGGTGCACCTTCTGTCAACGCCGTATCAGAAAAACGAGACTGGAGTGAAGCGTCCTCGAAATCTGTACCGTCCTCAGTCCGCCGGCGTTTGACTTGCGCTGCAGGAGCCGTCGTCCCTTCATGGACAGAGGCCGCACTGGGACGGTGGAAATTCGCGAGGAGTAGGGGGTGACGTTGCCCCTATATCACTTAAAGCTGGAGATTGACTGACAGCTGACTGCGATGACACTATGTCTGGTAATGTTAAAGGAAGACGTTTTTGATAAGACGACGTCAGAACAGAGTACGGCGCGGACAATCAGATGTGAGATGACCCCTTTTGTTACAGAGAAAACAAGTTCCTTCTTGCCCTGCGTATGTAACATGGACCTGGTAACCACAAACAGTTAAGTGGGATGGAATATTCTTTTTAACGTACATGTCCACACTCTGGATACCATTATAATACTGGAAGCGATGTCGTACCGACCAGCGTTCCTATCGGATATGTCGTATTATTCCAAACGGAAGCAACGCTGTTTTAAGAAATGAATCGTCCACTTCAGGAGGAAGGTTATAAATTCTAACCGGAGTGTACTCGAGTGCCGCATTTTCAAGGAGGACGTGACTAACGGAACCATCTCGATGTGTAAACAGCACTTTATAACCAACCCGAGAGAGAAGCCGTTCTACTTGAACGGGATCATAAAACTTCACAAAGAATGCATACAAATCAAAGTAAGCAGTATCTACCTGATCACGTGTAGCATGGGTAACATCAGCCAACCAATCTTGAATTTTTAAAGAGCGAGGTTAAGCACGACGCGTACTCTTGTCAAAACTGAAACGAACAGTAGCTCGACGAGGAACAGACTTAAACACTTCCCCCAAGAGAAAAACAACAACAAATTCCGCTACGCAATTTCGCCGATACACCAACGAGACTGAGTAGCTCCGACACAAGCGGCGCTGCGGCACAGGCGGAAGTTAACTATGACCTGCTCGCTCGACGCGCAAGGCGACACTAACCCCAAGACCAAAGGTGCATATTCTTCCTACGCACACCAAAATGGATGTTCATAAGTTGCACGTATTTAGTTGAATTGAAGACGATTATAGCAGCGTAATTTATCGATTGTCTTGGTCGTGTATTAAATTGAAGATTGTTCAAAATGGTTCAAATGGCTCTGAGCACTATGGGACTTAACATCTGAGGTCATCAGTCCCCTAAAACTTAGAACTACTTAAACCTAACTAACCTAAGGACATCACACACATCCATGCCCGAGGCAGGATTCGAACCTGAGACCGTAGCGGTCACGCGGTTCAAGACTGAAGCGCCTAGAACCGCTCGGCCACAACAGCCGGCGAAGATTGTTATCTTCTCTTGAAATATAAAAATAGTTTCTTGCTTCTTAATGAATAAAATATAAAGGCCGTGTGGCTAGGGCCTCCCGTCGGGTAATCCGTTCGCCTGGTGCAAGTCTTCCGAGTAGACGCCATTTCGGCGACTTCCGTGTCGATGGGGATAAAATGATGATTATAAGGACAACGCAACACCCAGTCCCTGAACGAAGAAAATCTCCGACCCAGCCGGGAATCGAACTCGGGCGGTTAGGTATAACATTCCGTCGCGCTGACCACTTTTCTTTTTTTTCTCGTTTTGTTCGATATGGTTCGTTCGTTTGGTCTGGGCGGACGTCACAAGACATCCGTTCAAATTGATCGTTGGTTCCTTGACTCAGTTTTTTTATTACAGGGAGCACGCATCCCTCCGACCGAACGCGCTGTGCTACCGTGCCGGGACCACTCAGCTACCAGGGGCGAACTCTTGTTGAATTATGAGATGCGATTATGTTTCCTTTGTCTGTCGAAAATTATAATCTCTCATTTATGGGTTTGAAAGACTGTGATGGATAGTAATTTTGCTTAATAGTGTGTTGAGTTAATAAGTTTATTAATCTATTTATTTCAGATTTGTTTCAAAGTACTCCTACATTGTCATTATTTGTTATTCATTACCTAGGGTCTGTGCACCGTCATATGAGAGCCATCTTGTTATTTACAGGCACTCTGATGCATAGCCACCCAGCTGTTGACCTGCCACTAACTTGTAAAACATATTGGTAGTAAATAGTTCTTCTCTGCATGCCGTTAGGTTTCAGGTGCTGATTCAGTTAAGTCGACGTGTGCTGCATAATTCCGTTACTATTATGGTGTTACGCAAGAACGTTACTCAGGGTTCAATTACTCAGGTCATATAACGGCTTTTGCGGATCAAATCTATGATTACACAATGAGGAAAAAATGGTTCAAATGGCTCTGAGCACTATGAGACTTAACAGCTGAGGTCATCAGTCCTGTAAAACTTAGAACTACTTAAACCTAACTAACCTAAGGACATCACACATCCATGCCCGAGTCAAGATTCGAACCTGCGACCGTTGCAGTCGCGCTGTTCCGGACTGAAGCGCCTAGACCCGCTCGGTCACCACGGCGTGCCACAGTGAGGAGACACACTCAACACACAGCTGTGACATTGTAACCAGAAAGTTGACATGTGTTTAGTACATTGTCTGTACTAACCAATACGCAGATTGTGCTGTGTACAAGTCTTAGATACGCTGGGCCATTTCTTTTTGTTGCGCTAATTTTATGAAAGTGTGTATGTTCTATGGCTATTTTCTATTCAATTTACTGGTCAGATTGCATTTCCAAATTGTTTTCTGGGGCGTTAGAATCATAAACCAACATGCCGCATGTCTTGAAAATATCGGGACTTGATTGTCACTACTAATGGAAGTAGTATCTGCTGCTAAGAACAGGCACGTCTTTCATCTTACTAAGCTTCTAAGCTACTACTCTACGTTGAGTAAGTTATTGCGAAGAGATAGGTTTATCATGAATCAAAAAAATCTACAGTCTAGAATAAAGCATTTGAACAGGTTCTTAAAAAATCAATTTCTTAAATAAAATCCATGCAGCATATAAAAAACAAACTCATAGATTAGCTACAGAACGAAATCGACGAAAGACCTACGGTTATTGGTCACCGTAGGGTGTAACCAGTTGCGTACCTTCTGAAATCAGGATCCCTTACGTACACTCAAGCTCGACCTACGCCCCTAAGTCCAAAGCGAATCAACTAGAATATGGCGTTTTGGTGCTTGGAGCCCTTCCTCGGTAATAACGACAGTTGCAGAAATCGTTTGACACAGAATATTCTTTGACACCTGTAAAGTGGCACCATATGCATCACACTACTGGTATTTAGTAATCTAGAATGCAACTGAGCACCGAATCCTGAGTAAAACTGCAGAGACAGTGTCGAAGTTTCTCGTTTCATATGCGAAGTATCAGCAGCCAGTGTCTACAGCCCCATGATTATTAATAAGCTGTTGTTCATTTAATTACCGTGGGTGCGCTTTTGAATCAACTGGGACATTCTGAACAGCCTTACGAGCACTGCTAACACACATCGCAGAAAAATGACGCTTCTACATCTACATAAGTACACCTCAAGTCACCGTATAGTGCGTGACAGAGGGTAACCTGTGTAAGGTGGCTATAATTTCGCACCTCACAAGAACTCATCTACACACTTTGCCGTGATGTGCAACCGTAATTAGGTATCATTTGATAGGCTGTACATCGTATATATGTATATTTAAAGAAGATTGCCATTGTCACGTACACTTTGCAAATTGTTGTTAATGCTTATTGCATGAAACGTGATGAATGATTGTTTATACTAGTAGAGGTTGGAACGCCAGTGAAAATGAAACGGTAGGCATAACTCAATCCCCTGGGTGGAAAAGCCCGCACAGGTGTGTTGGTTCTGCTTGACACAGGAAGTTGCCAAGACGGCACCTGAGCGCTGAAGCACAATACAGAGGCGGCCGGCCAGTCTCTAGTGGGACCGGAAAAATAACCGGATAATACTTCGGAAACTCTGAAAATCTTGGACGCAGCAAGAACGAGGAAGCGTTACCACGAATATTACGCAGGCTGGGTTATTTCCGACGGTTTTTAATATGAGGAGCGTACCATTGTATGTATTCCTAATTAACAGGGATATGTATTTCCTCTCCAACTTTCCATTCTGGACGACTAAAATATGGTTGGTCGGCATTCAGAAGAATCTGTAGAGAGGGAGAATATTCCGTGGTTTCGAGCATACGAGGTGTGGCTAGAAAAAAACCGGACTAGTACTGGTGAAACAATAAAACGAATGCAATAAGGCTGAAAGTCGCGTGGCCTGTCACGTGACTCTCGCTCCGCCTACTGCTCGAGTTTCATCTGCCTCCTGCACTCAGTCTGCCCGTGGCGTCTGTTTTAAGTAGTTGACGTTTTGTCTGTGCGTCGGAAAATGTTGAGTGTACAGAAAGAACAGCGTGTTAACATCAAATTTTGTTTCAAACTAGGAAAATCTGCAAGTGAAACGTTTGTATTGTTACAACAAGTGTACGGCGATGATTGTTTATCGCGAACACAAGTGTTTGAGTGGTTTAAACGATTTAAAGATGACCGCGAAGACACCAGTGATGACACTCGCACTGACAGACCATTGTCAGCAAAAACTGATGCAAACATTGAAAAAATCGGTAAACTTGTTCGACAAGATCGCCGGTTAACAATCAGAGCAGTGTCTGAGTTAACAGGAGTGGACGGCGATCTTGTCGAACAAGTTTACCGATTTTTTTAATGTTTGCATCAGTTTTTGCTGACAATGGTCTGTCAGTGCGAGTATCATCACTGGTGTCTTCGCGGTCATCTTTAAATCGTTTAAACCACTCAAACACTTGTGTTCGCGATAAAAAATCATTGCCGTACACTTGTTGTAACATTACAAACGTTTCACTTGCAGATTTTCCTAGTTTGAAACAAAATTTGATGTTAACACGCTGTTCTTTCTGTACACTCAACATTTTCCGACGCACAGACAAAACGTCAACTACTTAAAACAGACGCCACGGGTAGACTGAGTGCAGGAGGCAGATGAAACACGAGCAGTAGGCGGAGCGAGAGTCACGTGACAGGCCACACGACTTTCAGCCTTAATGCATTCGTTTTATTGTTTCACCAGTACTAGTCCGGTTATTTTCTAGCCACACGTCGTATGATCCGCCTTCTGCAGTTACGAGAGAGGGGAGCCGAGCTTTGCTGGGAGGCCAGCGGTGGAGAGAAAAGTTCTTCCGTTTTGAGCGCCCGTATTTGACAGTCGCTCAGTATCACCTTTTGTTGGTACAGATGGATTTTCTGTATTTGCTCTCAGGAGATTTTATAGTTAGAACTGTTAGGCACTTACTGTTGCGAACTTATACGACTCTGGACTTCGCCTCCGGGTATGGAGTCGTCGTTGAGTACGCAGCATTCAGTGATTGAGAACACTTCTTTTGTCTATAGAAATGTTATCTGAATTCCGTCCTTGTGGCTGGGAGTTCACGTTTCTTGTCTGTAGAACACAGAAAGGAGAAGACAGTATCAAATTATACTAGTCAGAGGACCGCCTGCTGCCGACCTAATGTTTGAAGGAGTTTATTTTGTGGCTGGAGTTCTTCCTCCATCGCAGACGTGTATGAGAACCATCATTCCGATACACCGGACGCAGTACATACGGTGATATTGCTAACTGCTTGGCTTAATGGGGCTATAAGTCTAAACAGCTATGATCACGTAAGTTTTATTTCCACTGAGGTTGCACACCACTGTAGATCATTTCTGAAATTAGTGATCACGTAAGTTTTATTTCCACTGAGGTTGCACACTACTGTAGATCATTTTTGAAATTAGTTTCTTCTAGTGTTTGGTACGTAGATGATGTCAGTAATCTCGTGTCATTTATATTATAACGCGTAGCCATACGAATGGGCAGATTTGGGCAATTCATCAATAATATTAGTTAGTAAATATAAACATTTGTAATATAAAGGGGCTTTTAATTTACAATAAGTGTATAAGCAGAAAGAACATCTATAATTTAGTAGTAAATAGTCTTCACGGGTGTGCCATCAGCGAGGTCAACCACCTGATGATGTCGGACAGTTGCTCCGAGGAAATATTGTGGGATTTGGACAACGTCATCCAGCGGCATACCCGTGAAGACTATTTACAACATATCCGCCGGGAAAGCCTGAAGAGTCATATAAATTAGTAGTTACTAGTTCCCTTAATCATCCATTTATGTTTAGGTTGTAATCTATATGTTAAAGAGAAAGAAGGAGAAAATAATATCACAATTAAGAGATCCTAAGATCTACTTTAGGGGGTAGCCACACGGTGCCAAATCTTGTTTTTCGCGTTCAGTATTTTCCGTTGCGCAGATTCATTTTACACCCACCTGGAATGGCATCTTGGACCTGTACAACTCCTAGTAATTTCCTTTTCTGCTCACCGAGCTAGTTGCGCAGAGTTACCACACTGACTCGCAATCGGGAGAACGATGGTTCAAACCCGCTTCCAGCCGTCCTGACTTAGGTTATCCGTGATTTCCCTAAATCGCTTCAGATAAATGCCGGGATTGTTCCTCTGAAAGGTCACGAGCGATTTCCTTTCGAATCTTTCCCCAATCCGATAGGGCCCATGACCTCACTGCTTGGTCCACTCCCCCAAAATCAACCAACCAACCAACATTTCCTCTTCCGCTCGCGAACATAGCGAAGTAAAAACGACACCGTACGACACCTTATCATCGTGGTCCTTACATGGCGCCGGCCATGGTGGCCGAGCGGTTCTAGGCGCTACAGTCTGGAACAGTGCTACCGCTACGGTCGCAGGTTCGAATCCCGCATTGGGCATGGATGTGTGTGCTGTTCTTAGGTTAGTTAGGTTTACGTAGTCCTAAGTTCTAGGGGACTGATGACCTTAGAAGTTGAGTCCCATAGTGCTCAGAGCCATTTTGGAACCTTACGTGGCAGTAGAGTCGAGTCTTTAGCTTCAAATGCCCGTTCTCTAAAGTTTCTCAGCAATGTTCCTCGAAAAGAACTTCACCTTCCCCCAAGGAATCATGTACGTAATACTTCCGTATATTCAAAACTGGCCCTCCTCTGAACTGGTTCGATGCATTCCTTTAATCCGACCTGGTGTAGATCCCAAACAAGCGAGCAGTACTCAGAAGTGAAGCGCAGTAGTGTCCTATATGCGCCACTGCAATGGATTAAATTCCTAACTTCTCCGTAGCGTGACACTATCGATGGTGATTTGTCCGTTGGGTGGGAACGTTAAGCTCGGCGGCCTCCTTGGTCCTCTTGGAGGAGTAGACTGTGTGCCGTCACTGTATTTCACATTCTCCCTTCCTCTGGTTCTTAACAACGCGAATGCTGGTGCTCTGTACAAAAATATCGGTCATCCACGCTGACGCTTCATAACAGGTCGGAGGAAGGCAACGGCAAACCACCTGATCGGTGGTGCAGGATTCCTACTCTCATATCCTTAATATTTCATCACTGTAGTTTCTTCCTTGTCAAGGCGTCCATTCCACTTCGGTTCTTACTGTTTGACAATTATAGAAATTGTTCATCATTTCGTCATTTTCGTTAGCATATACTGATTTTTTACATCCGATTGCGTATTAACTAACCGATTTAGATTGACAATTTCCATCATTATATTTATCATAGTTGTAATTGTAGAACACCCTCTTTTAATTTTATCTAGCTGCGAAAACCATGACCGACCGAAAATTCTCCGGTAGCCTGCCTCCTTACTTTCATACAAATGTTCAAAAAAATGTACAAATGCGTGTGAAATCTTATAGGACTTAAGTGTTAAGGTCATTAGTCCCCAAGCTTACACACCACTTCACCTAAATTATCCTAAGGACAAACACGAAACTACCCATGCCCGAGGGAGGACTCAAACTTCCGCCGGGATCAGCCGTTTCATACAAATCATAGTAAGTGTAGAGCTGTCGCGCCATGCATCAAGCGGTTTTAATTGTGATATTTGAAACACGATGAAAGTTTCCCACGTTTACGCTTGTTATGACGTAATATCAACTATTACGTGACGAGACTTCAGCAAGGGGATGATTGCGTTCTTGTGCGTCGTTATGCGGCGGTACACTCATTACAGTAGTTTATCAATGAAAATGTGAATCAGCAATTGTTGTCCGAAATATGTGTGAGATACGGATAGCGGGGCTAATGTAACTAATATCTCAATATTTGTCGTAAGAGATTTGAGACATATGGGACATATGGGAGACAAATAGAGGATTGTTCTACACAAGTAGAACAATCCAAATACAAATGTCTAGTTTCAGTATTAGGCCAATGACAGTATTCTCTCTGTCATTTATCGTTTCTTTCACCTCGAGCAATAATGTGTTCATGTGAAAATTGCCACGGCACACTGTGTTTCGCAGTCACATTAAACTGTAGGTGCAGATTAGGTTGGGTTCAAAAATGGTTCAAGTGGCTCTGAGCACTATGGGACTTAACATCTGAGGTCATCAGTCCCCTAGAACTTAGAACTACTTAAACCTAACTAACCTAAGGACATCACACACATCGATGCCCGAGGCAGGATCCGATCCTGCGACCGTTGCAGTCACGCGGTTCCGGACTGAAGCGCCTAGAACCGCTCGACCACAACAGCCGGCTTAGGTTGGGTAATTCAGTTCATACACTCCTAGAAATTGAAATAAGAACACCGTGAATTCATTGTCCCAGGAAGGGGAAACTTTATTGACACTTTCCTGGGGTCAGATACATCACATGATCACACTGACAGAACCACAGGCACATAGACACAGGCAACAGAGCATGCACAATGTCGGCACTAGTACAGTGTATATCCACCTTTCGCAGCAATGCAGGCTGCTATTCTCCCATGGAGACGATCGTTGAGATGCTGGATGTAGTCCTGTGGAACGGCTTGCCATGCCATTTCCACCTGGCGCCTCAGTTGGACCAGCGTTCGTGCTGGACGTGCAGACCGCGTGAGACGACGCTTCATCCAGTCCCAAACATGCTCAATGGGGGACAGATCCGGAGATCTTGCTGGCCAGGGTAGTTGACTTACACCTTCTAGAGCACGTTGGGTGGCACGGGATACATGCGGACGTGCATTGTCCTGTTGGAACAGCAAGTTCCCTTGCCGGTCTAGGAATGGTAGAACGATGGGTTCGATGACGATTTGGATGTACCGTGCACTATTCAGTGTCCCCTCGACGATCACCAGTGGTGTACGGCCAGTGTAGGAGATCGCTCCCCACACCATGATGCCGGGTGTTGGCCCTGTGTGCCTCGGTCGTATGCAGTCCTGATTGTGGCGCTCACCTGCACGGCGCCAAACACGCATACGACCATCATTGGCACCAAGGCAGAAGCGACTCTCATCGCTGAAGACGACACGTCTCCATTCGTCCCTCCATTCACGCCTGTCGCGACACCACTGGAGGCGGGCTGCACGATGTTGGGGCGTGAGCGGAAGACGGCCTAACGGTGTGCGGGACCGTAGCCCAGCTTCATGGAGACGGTTGCGAATGGTCCTCGCCGATACCCCAGGAGCAACAGTGTCCCTAATTTGCTGGGAAGTGGCGGTGCGGTCCCCTACGGCACTGCGTAGGATCCTACGGTCTTGGCGTGCATCCGTGCGTCGCTGCGGTCCGGTCCCAGGTCGACGGGCACGTGCACCTTCCGCCGACCACTGGCGACAACATCGATGTACTGTGGAGACCTCACGCCCCACGTGTTGAGCAATTCGGCGGTACGTCCACCCGGCCTCCCGCATGCCCACTATACGCCCTCGCTCAAAGTCCGTCAACTGCACATACGGTTCACGTCCACGCTGTCGCGGCATGCTACCAGTGTTAAAGACTGCGATGGAGCTCCGTATGCCACGGCAAATTGGCTGACACTGACGGCGGCGGTGCACAAATGCTGCGCAGCTAGCGCCTTTCGACGGCCAACACCGCGGTTCCTGGTGTGTCCGCTGTGCCGTGCGTGTGATCATTGCTTGTACAGCCCTCTCGCAGTGTCCGGAGCAAGTATGGTGGGTCTGACACACCGGTGTCAATGTGTTCTTTTTTCCATTTCCAGGAGTGTAGTTCGAAGGAAAATGAGGTCATATCACGTGCAGTACAACCATGCCTAGCAAAGCACTGTTGCGTTCAAAGCAACCCGTCGTAGGATCCTGTATTAAATCCTCTTTCATATAGTCCTTTTTAGACATATTTAATTTGCATTCGATTAAGGTAGCAATCTATACTGCTGTTGTTTGCTTTGCGTAAGTAATCGCTGGGAGAAAGATTGCCTAAGGCACCACTGTAAATTTACAAGTTCTGGATAAAAAGTAGTGGCAACACGATTATAATTCATACCTGACTTATTGACAGACGTTCACAGTATTACATGCCCTCAGTATACTCACCCGGTATCTCGATCACCTTTCGCCACAGAGATGGAAGCTGTCGTACACCTTCAGCGCGTACATTTCTGTCGATGTCTCGCAAGGGCCGCGCTATGGGGTGGGTGATGTCTTCTCCTGGTTATAGTGTGAGGCACAAAGAGGTTCCTTAATTTTGGCAAACAGGTCGTAATCGCACAAACTCGTATTGGGTGAATAAGATGGGTGTTCCAGTATCTCCTACCCTCACTTATGGAGGTGCCCCTGCATGAGGTTCCCCGTGTGCCATCGTGCATGGAGGACGGCGGGATGCAGTGCCAAAACGAAACATTTTTGTGCGCTCCGACCACATGCCACTTCAATCTTGATCCATGCATGTTTTTCGTGTTTCCGAAACATACTGGTTAGTAAGTTCAGTTCTCTTCCGTTTCTGTTTTCGCACATGTCGTAGGCCTGGACTCCTCTTGGGCCACGTAGTGTCCTACCTTCTTAAAAAGGGAAGAACGCGACACGCTGTGGAAAAGTCCTCTGTCGAGTCCTCTCGGTAGGCTTCGGCGAGAACAAGACATTGAATTCTTGGTAGGATCCATGCGCCCATAGGTTTGGTCGAGTGAGTGGCGCCGACAGGGCTTTTTTGTGATTGGGCGGCTTAAACGCCCCCACCCGCTAAAGGCGGCTGTGGCTTTCTAAAACATTGGAAGAAGACCCTCTAGCTGTGACAGCGAAGTGCGTACGACCTGCTCTTATGAGTGCTGTAGTACTTGTATCAATTCCTTTCCGGTTAGGATCGTTGCAGTGTTTCCGTCATTAAATGTAGTTGCCTTCTGAGTTAATTAAATTCTTCGTAAGTCTTAACACTCATGTTAACGTGTATAGCGTAAAGTAATCTTCATAACAACGGCAGCTGTTTCATTTGCAGGATGCGAGGATTATCTTATGGGTCAGATCATCATTTTAAGTGTTAAATCAGAGTGTTCAAATCGAGTAGCGTGAGTAGCCATACGAACAGCTATTTTCACGAATGAATTCCAAAGTATCGGTTTCGATCGTAATTTTAGTATACCGTACCTATTCCTGGCTTTTCTCGACCACCATGATTACATTTTTAATCTGTGAACTTGTCGGAATTATCAGAACTCCTGCCAGCATAGTGAGCTCCATTTTACTGTGATGGGATTAGCTGTAGAGCATTTTCCTTCCTCTGGTAATTCTGCTTCAAACTTCTACGAATGTTGGAACGATACGAGTGTCTAGCGCACATTGGTTTCCCAGATACATTCACGAAATCATCCTCGCTCGCGATAATATCTGTTAGATATCTGCTAATACTTTAAGGAACGATAACGATAAGTCGGTTTCCGATTTTTCTTCCTTTTGAGTGAGTTGAGAATTTTCATATATAAAGAATGTCAAAACTCATTAAAAGTATTTGAGCTTTCGATCTTCCCCTCATAAGCATTCCACCGTCTTCCCACATCCTCTACACGCTCACTAGTAATGATAATAGCTCTTTGAGAAAAGAATAGAGACGTTTGACGCCCCTCATTCACTGACCTGTTGTGTGAAATCATAACGTAAAATTACATTACGCTTATGATAGCACTTAATAGGCCTGTGTTTTGATAGTCTTCACACGGCATTGCACAAACTGGTTACATAACTTACTCTGTCAGACTTCATCATTTTGTAGACCCACTCAAAAAGTGATATCCTTTTTCTTGGGAACACCGGGCAGGAGGTTTAGTGACCCTGGGAAACCGAGTAATGTTAACAATCATTTACCCTCTTTAACTGACCACTTCCAATGGTCTTCCACAAAACTAGAATAGCAAGATTTTCAGTGGCAGAAAATTGAATTTAAATAGTATTGATACTAATGACGTAAGTATTTTATTTTATTTTATTTTATTTTTTTTTTTTTGCTGACGAATAACAGCTTTGTGACAATAACTCAAAATCCTAAGTTTCTCAATTGCGTCCATGCACTGTTCCTAGATGAAGATAAAATTCCACATTCATCTCTCAGTTGCAGCTGTGTATCGACGTAATGATGTTCGCTGGAGGGGGGACTCCGTCAACCGCCTTTCCCTAGCACGACAGGCAGTAGCCCTATCAGAACACCCTTGTCAAGGCAAATATGCTGCCCCGTCAGCCGGTAGGTTGCGCCCGCAGGGAACTGTATAAGGCTAATAGTGCGATGTCGCTGCCTACCTTGGATAATCTTAGTGATGATCGTTGTGATTAACGTCACGGAGAGGTTTAAGTGGCTGTAGTTCTAAAAGATTGCGCTTGGAATGAAAAATATAACGTCACCACTAAACAAAGCTGCCATTATCTGGCATGCGTACATCCACTACAGGTTGGAGAATGTCTATAACACAGTAAATATAGGTAAACTGAAAAATTATGCTGAAGGTAGTTGCCAGCTGCCCCAGGCATTTCCAATACTGCAAGCAGTCACGTTTCTTTCCTATTGCGATAGTGCAAGGAAGAATATCAGTGATTACCGTCCTGCCGAAGTAGAGATCATTGGAAACGGAATTTGGACTGGAAATATAAACTGACCGGGATATTGTTGAACAATTCACGCCTTTTTCTTTACTGTTATGGGCAGAGTAAGGCTATATATTTGTGGATTCATCCCGGATATTTTCGGCCAACTACCAAGCAATACGGTAATGGAACAAATGGAGTACACACTTGAGAAAAATTTGAAAAGGGACTTAGAATCAAGCCGTGGTCAGAAACGAGAGATGGGAACTATTTTTAATTTAATTCTGCGACAATACGTCCTACACAAGGAATAAAAGCCAAGATTGTGATTAGTGTGTGTTGTTCATGTGTACACAAAGTATGGTTGATGGTTTGCTTGACATGTGCAGTGTCCATGTTTGATAACCGTTTTTTTTTTTTTACAAATAGACCACTAGGGGTGGTGTGCGATAGAGAGGTTCCCACGGGGTACATTTTCTAAGGGAAATCTCCATAAAACCTAGGAACTGAGGGGATTGAAACTATTTTTGAGTTGTTGAGATTATCTTCTTAGCTGATGTAGGAAAACAAAATAAAACCTAACTGTGGCCGGTTTCACGAATACGAATCCGATGTATTGTTGCAGGTTAGAAGGAGCATCCAGATTCGGACCAATAGCAAAGAGGAAGGTAGTGCATCCCAATTCAGTGTAACAGCCTTTCTGAACATCGAGTGACCTGAAGAAGAGCAGAACGCATGAGGGTGGAGGCTACGTCTGGAGGCTGATTAACGAAAGAACGCCACTACCCATTTGCTTTACCAGTCACAAAAGAAAAACTGGTTGGATATAGCTTACTTCCCGTGAAGCAGAGAACGATTCATTTCCATCAATGTGAACAGTACCATCAGCTTTGTTGTTGAACATGACAGACATTTTTCGAATGCAGCTGCCTACATACTCATCAGACATTAATATCTAATAATTGGGGTGACGTATCGTAGCGGACACCATGAGCATACGACATCGACGCATGTAATGAGAAATGGCACAATTTAGGCGACCTATAGAACCCCTGAACAAGATCGTACAGTGTGTTCCAGGCAGAGGTAGCTTATTACAGAGGTCAAGTGTTGCCATATCGTGTCATTAGTTGTTCTAGTACAAGCAAAAGCTACAATAAAATACACGATTGTTCCTTAGAACTCAACCGAAGGAGTGACATTTCTACTTACTTTTCTCCTTCCTTTTCTCACTAACACATTGCGACGGCGTGGTTAAAATGTACCTTCACATGAAATGTTCACTCACTTTTCGTTGATTTTTTTACGCCGTACAGTCCTGTCCATATGCCTCCTGTTACAAGGGCGAATAATGTTTCTCTGCTGGGTAAGCTGTAGTAGAACCAGCGGTATCACTGGTAACTAAATGGTTCAGCTATTGTTTTTTATAATCTCAGGTCCATTTAGCTATTGAGTAGAACGATAGTCTTCGAATGAAAATTCTCCTATATTCTCATTTCTTTATTACTGCCCTCCAAGACCGTGCTAATTTGATGTTACAGTTTCGTAATTCACACGCAGTCACCGCTCGGATTTGAATAGCTAGCTTATGCTATTTAATCGAACGTATTATCCAAAAGATTGCAAAACGGATTGTCTGTGATAGAATGCTCCCTCTGATGTTATCCAAACCAATCTCTGAAAGTGTTTAGTTCTTTAGCAAGACTTACATAACATGCCTCAAGGATTTTAATTAATTGCTTCCAAAGTAAGAACTTCCACAGAAATCCAGAAATTCGCACGTTTGCCTTTCTCACCTGTTCGCGATTACTTTGCGGCACTCCATGGTCAGTTTTAATTCATAATTCCGCAGAGCTCCTATACAGACGTCCTGTCATCATAGTGGCTGAGTTCCGAACTTAATATACATTTCACAAAGCATTAAATTCGAATCGTGACTTTGGAATTAGTTAAAATTCGCGTGGCATGTTATACAAGTCATCATCGAGATCTGAACGTTCGAAGAGATTGATTTGTGTAATATTAAAGCGAGAAGCGAGTAAGCATTGAATAAAGGAATTAAAAAAAAACACACAAAGCAGTTATTTAGCCCACATAATACATGATAAAGAATTATATTTGTAATACAGGATAGTGTGTCTAACATAAGATATTTTCGCAGTATCAATGTTGTAATTTTGAATAATGGAGTGATTTTATGTAATATATTTTATCACTATTTTGTAAATATTATGCGCATAGTACATGTGAGTCTGGCGCGAGCCTTTGTGCAGTAAATCTAACTGAAGCTCTCAGGCGTTCAAAAAATGGTTCAAATGGCTCTGAGCACTATGGGACTTAACATCTATGGTCATCAGTCCCCTAGAACTTAGAACTACTTGAACCTAACTAACCTAAGGACAGCACACAACACCCAGCCATCACGAGGCAGAGAAAACCCCTGACCCCGCCGGGAATCGAACCCGGGAACCTGGGCGTGGGAAGCGAGAACGCTACCGCACGACCACGAGATGCGGGCTCTCTCAGGCGTAGTTGTTGCTATCGGCAGGTAGTGCGACACATTGAAAGGTACCAAACTGGAAGAATTGTACATTATGGACAGGCATAATTACAGTGTTAATTGGAAATTGTATATTGCAAAGCGACGCTAAGAGAAGCCTGCTACCACGCATTGTCGGCGATTATTACGTTACGCATCAGCAGCAGCAACTCACTGAAGTAAGACCAGACCAACTTGAATACTTAGAAGTATATCGAGGCTAGACAACGTAGCAGTTTCATTTTGTGAATAATCACCAGTTTAACGTTAACATCGTGTTACAAGTTCTTTCCTGAGCAGTTACCAATTAGGGCCAGTCTTGTCATTATTAATTAAAATCGAGTATCAATTATGACGATAAAAACATTAAAATTGCTGAGATAATTTAATTTCGATAGTTTGTTTAAAAAAGTGAAAGTTATCAAAACATAAACAATAATTGTGTCTGATAGTTAAAGATAAGGTACTTTGTTGCTTAGAGAAATCTTCAGCTATAAACCATTATTAACATTCAAGAATCATGAAAAAGTAGTTTCAGTGAGTTTTGAAAGATTATTGTGGATCAGAACTTTTAATTTCTTTGTGTGATCAGTGATTTCTGCGCTCATTTCTAAAGTAGGTGCGTGTTATGCAAAAGTTAATCAGTAATTATTTAGTGAAAGTTACGCTCTAATAATACATAATTTGCTTAAGAGAACATATTTATTTGAGAAAAATTACATTAGTACAAATATTAACAACAGGTATTGTGGTGGGGCGCGCTAATCTAGTTACTACGCAAACTGAGTGCCAAAGAATTAGTAGTCCACGTGTATAACCTTAACACAATTTGCTTTACTGGTTTCACGATTAGATTTATTTAATGTTGCTGACTGCGATTTTGAATCTAAACTAGAGTCAGCGTTATTGTGCCCGTTCTCTCCTGATTTCCTTGCATTAATTATTACGTAAATGCTTTACCAAACGGATTAATTACTATAAAGTATTTTTCGCTCGCACCGTGCGCTGGCGACCATTTGCTATAACCATCGCAATCTAAACTAAAACATATTTATCTTCATTATCTGAAATTCCACTATCTATTTTGCACATTTTATCATTTGTCAAAATTCTTTCGATCGTTATTGCGTAGAAGTAATCGCCTAATAACCTTCGGTCATAACTGATTCTATTTTTTTTACCCAGCTAGTTCTTTGGAACCTATGCTCTGTCCCAGACAACAGAGATATTACAAACACGTGTCATCAGTTATTTCAGTTATCAAAGTGTAGGCCAGTTATATCCCCTGACTGGCTGATATACATCGTAGCCAATCCCGATCAGCATTAAAGCTTCTTTTACTATAAACCAATCACAACATAAAATGTTTTCGAAGCGATTATAAAATGAAAAAAAATAGAAATCCACAAATATCCAAACAACTCCCTTTTTAAATAACTGACCCTCTAAAATATTTCTTGTTTCCCTGTACCATAAAGTGGCCAATTGCACTTAACAGAACTTCCCCTGAATATATGACTCACTCTTGTTGTACAGATATACACTATTTGATCAAAAGTATCCGGACACCTGGCTGATAATAACTTACAAATTCGTGGCGCCTTCCATCAGTGATGCTGGAATTCAGTGTGGTGTTGGCCCATCCTAGCCGTGATGACGGCTTCCACTCTCGCAGGAATACGTTCAATCCGGTGCTGGAAATTTTCTTGGGAAATGGCAGCCCATTCTTCACGGAGTGCTGCACTGAGGAGAGCTATCGATGTCGGTCGGTGAGGTCTGGCACGAAGACGGCGTTCCAAAACACCCCAAAGGTGTTCTATACGATTCAGGTCACACTCTGTGCAGGCCAGTCCATTACAGGGATGTTATTGTCGTGTAACCACTCCGCCACAGGCCGTGCATTATGAACGGGTGCTCGATTGTGTTGAAAGATGCAATCGCCATCCCCGAATTGCTCTTCAACAGTGGGAAGCAAGAAGGTGCTTAAAACATCAATGTTGGCCAGTGCTGTGATAGTGCCACGCAAAACAACAAAGGGTGCAGGACTCTCCATGAAAAACACGCCCACACCATCACACCACTGCCTCCGTATTTTGCTGCTGGCACTACATACGCTGGCGGATGACGTTCACAGGGCATTCGCCATACCCACACCCTGTCATCGGATCGCCACATTATGTACGGCGATGCGCCACTCCACACGTTTTTCCACTGTTCAGTCGTCCAATGTTTACGTTCCTTACACAAAGCGAGGCGTCGTTTGGCTTTTACTGGCGTCATGTGTGGCTTATGATCAGCCGCTCGACCATGAAATCCAAGTTTTCTCACCTCCCGTCTAACTGTCTTAGTACTTGCAGTGGATCCCGATGCAGTTTCGAATTCCTGTGTGATGGTGTGGATAGATGTCTGTCTATTAGATATTACGACCCTCTTCAAGTGTCGGCGGTCTCTGTCAGTCAACAGACGAGGTCGGCCTGTACGCTTTTGTGCTGTACGTGTCCCTTCGTGTTCTTCACTATCACATCGGAAACAGTGGATCTAGGGATGTTTAGGAGTGTGGAAATCTCACGTACAGACGTATGACACAAATGACACCCAATCACCTGACCACGTTCGAAGTCCGCGAGTTCAGCGGAGCGCCCCATTCTGCTTTCTCACGATGTCTAATGACTACTGAGGTCGCTGACACGGAGTACGTGGCAGTAGGTGGCAGCACAATGCACCTAATGTGGAAAACGTATGTCCTTGTGGGTGTCCGGATACTTTTGATCTCGTAGCCTACTTCTCAAGCGTTCGTATACACCCTCAATGGACGTAATAATATTCATTTATCATATTTATTTTCATTCATACCTTCATTCACACTAATAACTAAACATATTAAATCGGCAGTAATTAATCAAAGACCTAAATTCACTGAAGAAAAAGTTTAGTTTCAAAATTATATTGTTTTTACTACTTAGGATTTCATAGTCTGTAAGATGGGACACCTTTCGACCACAGCCGTTACTCTTGGAGCCGCTCTGTCGTAAGCAGTGAGTGTCAACTTGGCTAAACAGTCGCCTCCAACGTCTTTAACTCAGAAACGGTAACTCAAAATGAAAAATACCAAGTTTTAAAAGTTGTGGAACAAGAAATTTCATGGTGCAAAAGCATCAAGTTTTTTAGTTTAAGGCACCACTAAGCGTTCATACACTTGAAATCCAAAGTTATTCCATTTTGTTGTTTCTTGTAATTCAAAGTTATTCAATGAAATGAAATTTCCAATAGAAAGACATAAATCTGACCCACCTTCAGATGTAGAAGTATTTATACATCTCCGTCGATTGGCATGTCGTAAATAACCAAGACTGCCATTCTCTCTGTTCCTTTGCTATTGCTTCCATTGTTAGCCGCGCCAAGTCTTCCTCTGTTGGGCGAGGAACGCGTTCAGAGCTCCTTGTGCCCAGCAAATATCTGGTTCCCTCGTTTGTTTTTATTTCGTTGTGCGATCAGTCCATTTAAAATGAGTGCTCCAGATCGTACAGAGATGAGATTTACACGACGGCAGTTTGGCAGATGGTGAAGTGGTTAAAGTGAAATGGGAGACGCTACTGCAGTCCTGTAAAAATAGGAAAAATCGCAGCACATTGTAAGTTATTTGAGTTATTAACTAGTCTGGCTGAAGTTGAAGTGCATAGTGCTTGTCAAAAGTAATACAATAACCCAAAACTGATTAGATCAACGTCAAATCTTCGATCATACAAGATGGTATTTCATTTTAATAAACGATGATTTTGTTATGGCTGGGAAACTGATGCCAATTGGGAGAAACTTAGCAG
This sequence comes from Schistocerca cancellata, assembly GCF_023864275.1. Taxonomy (NCBI): domain Eukaryota; kingdom Metazoa; phylum Arthropoda; class Insecta; order Orthoptera; family Acrididae; genus Schistocerca; species Schistocerca cancellata. The sequence goes on from NC_064626.1 coordinate 693,601,302, forward strand.
ACTTTCCTGTGCAAAGTGATGACTCTTGAATTAAGAGATACTGTTACTGGTGTAGCTGGGCCCGCGAAGTATTGGAACGTATCCGAGATGAAGACCTTTGTGTTAAGGATGCTCAGTGTCATAGGTTTTGTCAGAGGAATGTTTACCGGCCAATCGGGGGTGAAGGAAAACCGGCACGTCCTAGATCCACAAAGATAGATGAAGCACTGAAAATGATTTCTTCCTACATCGCACAATCAGAAAAGTGTCAGTTTACTTTGCAGGAGCTAAAGGACCAAATCACGAATGGCTAGGAGGCCAACTCTTCCGGATGTATTGTGAGAAAAGTAATGATTGTTCACAGACACAGAAAGAGCAAAGTAGTGTGTTTCAAAAGTACAGGCTATAAGATACTGCCTGATAGTTTCTGTCACAGCAAGATGTCAAGGACGTGAGAAGAGAGTCTGAGAATTGTACACGCTGCTGCATATATACTTCGTGAGGACATCCATACACAGGCCTATGATACATCGCAGTACCCCCCCCCCCCCCCCCAAACCCCTTCTCCGGTCCCATCAACCTTTTGATTTCTTGTCACATGTGCAATGAGCGATTCCTGAATCATTGCTCCATTTCTTTGAGTCGTTGATTTTGAAAAACAAACGAGGAGCTCTAGATACACGGAAAAAAGTGTAATGCTGTGTCACATGCAGTGTTTTCTCCAGTAGGGCCACGGTCATTTCTATCGTCACTATTGATTAGGCTCAGTACGTTCATGTACAAAAGATTCAGCTCAAGACTTATTGTCGGTGTTTCGCTGCAACTGGATTCGCAGCCCCACATATGGAAGCTTCCCTGTTTGAGACGACCTCGACTGCACCACCTGAGCATCCTAACATAAATACTGAAAGATTCATCCAGAAGCCTTTGGTAACGACGATTTTAACACCTTCACATTTGATGGGTTGAATACTCTCCATTCCATGGGAGGAATCATGACAGTCATTCCGCACACAGCTATGGAATCTGACAAGAACATTGATTGGGAAACAAAATGTTCAACTTCTGAATTTTTGTCTACAGTTGGTGTACCGCAGTTGATCACCTGTCAAAAAACTAATGATGTTGGCTTAAACAACATTATTATAAAGGATCTCAATTTATAGGAATCTGAGTGCTTGAAAGTTATCGCTCTCTGGATATGAGTTTCTGTAGCTTTATGCAAAGTGGAAGAAATTCACTAACGTGCCAGAGTGGAATGGATTCATGGAAGAAGCCACAAATCACCGATAGTCGGTTCGTTCAGAAATAGTGTGCCTCCCATTCGTAACTTAACCTCCAACTTTGTGCGACACAATATATACATCTCTTCTAACAGCATTGATAACGGCACAAAACATAATCAAAGGTGGTGGTTTGTTACTTTCGATCAGCCACTTCATCTGGAGGTGATGGATTTTGTAAGAAGTAAAGACAGTGATTTAAAACATGTTATTGTACGATTAATTGGGTTTCACCTTCTAGCGTCGTTCTTGGGGTGTGTCGATATAATAAAGGCAGCAAGTGGCTTAAGAGAGTTACTGCCCACAATCTTTGCTGAAAAACGGTTTGGATAAAATTTTGAGTGGGCATGCGTATGCTCGAGCAGTAAGAGCTCATATACTGTCTCATGTGATGTCGTATTACATCTTTCAAAAGACTGAGTTCAAAGAAAATGAAATTAAAATATTTGAGGAACTGTTGCTTCCACATAACAGACCATTCGTATTCAAATTCCATGAAAACGACGGCTAAATAAATGTGAAAACCAAGTTTGAAAATGCAATTTCCAGCACTGAAGAAAGAGGAAATGCAGCTAAATTATGGGTGCAATATTATCGCATTGTTAACCTCAGAAAACAGTTCATTGAGGCTGAACATTTAAACACCACTACGAAAATGCTACCATACTTTCATGCTGCTGGTCATTTCCTGTACGTTAAAAGTACTCACATTTACTTTCAAGAGATGCTCGAATTGAAGGACAAATGGATTATATGAATTCAATAAATTTACCACCGAAAGCTACTTCACCATTAGCAAAGCGATAAATTTTGGTATGGTGTATGGTCTGATATGACAACAGAGCAAATTTTAATGAAGACAATGAAAGTGAAAGGCGGTTTAACTCACGGACTTGGGTTTTCAGATCTGTGCTCATAAAGTGGACTGCAGGGATGGCATTGTTACAGGATGTTTGTCAACAAATTGACGAATTCTGTGATGTATCATCAGGAACAAGCGAGCAACATGTGGATTTAAGAGCGTCACATGGAGATCGAAATGCAGCAGCAAGTGACAAACTGAATGATTGGCTGTTAAAACATCCATCTAATCCAAAACGTAATGTGCTTGTATCAATAAGCAGTGGAGTAATTGGTGGTGAATCGGTGGATTGTCAGAGGGATTAGTGGAAAGAATTAAGGGGATCACCAGAATTAAGGGCGAGAACTTTGGAAACGTGTCGTTTCAAACGCAACCTTAAGGTTCTAACACTTGCATCCTACACTACGGCTCTTAATATAGGGAAGAACAGGATTCGTACCATAATTCATTAACATTATTTCACAGATCATGTGTTATCAAGTAATCTATAAAGACTTGAAGCGTCGAAGGAACTTTGCACCGTAATTCGGAATAACACAGGCACTGCAATATCGTATTTATCCGCTGACACCGGGTAAGCGACTTTGAAAGAAAATGTGTCCCCCGGGCGGGGATATTCGTAATGAATGTACAAGTATAGGACGTAGACGCATGGTTGACAACATATGGAAGTTTGGGTCCGGGAGCGAGTCGTGCTAGGATAACCAAATGGTAAGGCGAACACTCAAGTCCCAGTCAGGCACGGCTATCATTGTCGTCAATCCATTATACAGCTGATGATTGTTCAATTGTTAACACATTTCTTAACTTGAAGCTCTGTTTCTCATTTGAACTTTACCCATACCCCATGTAGTTGTTCACAGAAGACGGTCTCAATATGAGTACAAAAATGATGCATATATACCTCTCCAACAGAATGAAGTAACCAAAATAAAAAGCTTTGTGGTGGGCGATGGTTACCCGCTCCTTAAAGTTGTTTTGTACGTGAAAGAAAATGTTTGAAGCCACATGTACGCAATATGAAACCTGTTTGAGAAAGTGCTAGTGATCCGAAATCACAGTTATACTAGACTGCTACACAACTGATGCCTCGCGAAGGGGAACAAAGTCTTATGAAAGAACTCGTCATTTAAAGACACCAGGCTCTTCATAAGATATCATTCTCGATGAAAATACAAATTCTGTAGTCGCACAAGAGAATTTTCTCGCAAATGAGAGCAACAAGAATCGCTTGATTTTTGCTGCTCATGTGGAAATCTGAGGATGGATCTATTCAAGGACTACTGGCAGAAGAAGATGCGGATTCATGAACTCTGGATACTGCTATTTACCAGGTTGCTGAGTCTGACAGTGTGGCAATCGTGAGCGAGGAGAATAGTGTGCTTGTTCTCCTAATGTGTCAAAAAAACAACTATAACGACTTGTACTTCCATAAATTGGGAACGGGGAACTCAGCAGGCGTATGGTACTCCAGTAATCCTTTTAATTTCGATTCTGCATTTCCCGTTTTCTTTCTTTTTTTTTCCAAGAAAAATTGAATTTCTAAACCTTATGAAGTAACAACTACGCCTCAAAGTGCAAGCTGCTGAATTTGTTAAATTCCAAGTTTCTCAAGACGTAAAAGAACAGGCAGGAGAATAGTTGATGTTAGCACTGTACGGGAATTCCATCTGCGCGACCTTGGTCGGCCTCAGATACGAGCTTTCTCTAAAGTCTCCACCGAGAAAAATCTTTCAAAGTTGGAAGGCTACCGCCAACATTGCATGCAGCAACATTGACCTCAATGCTGTCCTCCCATCAAGTGAAATCTTGGCTAGGAACGAAAATTGATCCACGCCATTGGCGCTGGAAGAAAAACTTATCACGCTTGTTTACCGTGACGATGACAAGAGATACAGCAACACACAGGCTACACAAGATGCTTTCCTGCGCTTGAAAAACAGGAACCACAGCGATGTTTGGATGTCGCAAATGTGGACGGAACTGCTCCACGACGTGCAGACACTGTTGTGACTCGCTTTGCGAGAACGCTCCAAAAATTGAGCTCGACGAAGATGAAGAAGAGATCAAAGATATGTTCCAGGGCGATGAACTTGATGACAGTACCACAATGTATCCTGAAGATCGGTTACTGGACCGGGACCTACTGCGATCTCCCAAACGATCTCGATGGAAGTGAAACTTTATAAAATGTGAATCTCTGGTATTTAAATTGTGTTATTTTTAAATACTGTCATGAACTATTATTTGTTCATTTGTGCAAATGTTTGTTACACGTAAATATATATTGGCCTTTATCATTGCATCCTTCCGTCCTTTTTACCAGCACCTACCTGTGAACTCGTTGCAGCTGATCACCGGTAGGAACGCCGAACAGAAACCTACCGTACTGCAATTCGCACAAGGCTGCATACAACGGAACTATTTTAAGAATCGGGAAAAGGTATTAATTTTGAATGAAAGTTGAAAATACTGGCAGAACTTCGGTATATTCTAAAGTCGAGAATTACAAGATCACTGCCAAGCCCGTGCTAATCCTAACAAAGTCATGCGCAAATCCTTTCATTCACGTTAGCAAGTTTATGGTAACGTATTTCTCGAAATGTAAACAGCTACTAAGCATGGACTGTTCTTAAACGAAAATGCTCGCCACACGATTAAGTTTGTCGGTGTCTAATGCACTCAAGTTTTTAGTCACCGATCTTCTCAGTATGCCACGCGAAATTACTTCCTTTTCTCAAAATTACATAATAATACATACTTCCTAAATAAAAAATAAATAAAAAATAAAAATAAAAAACACGCCGGAATAAACATGCCTTCACTTTAAAACTCTTTTGAGGCATGTAGCACAACTAAAACCGGCAAACTGTAACTTCCTTTGGAGCTCATACTACACACTGCCGTACCATTGAAAGGCTGGGCTCTGACTACTTACACTGCGTAAGCATTGTCTATCTCCAAGAGAAAAGACGCGCGAAGAATACTCCGTTCTGATTGGTCAACTTTCTTTAAGACTATTGGAAAAACATTATTCTCCCGCGTTAGTCCACGCTTTTCGTGACTAACCAATCAACAAATAACACACTTTCGAGCTGTACTTTTTCCTGAAATAAATATTTAACATTTTGATATTTTCTTTTACTTCACGTTATTAACTATTTTCATTTGCACTCGAATTAGCTTTCCTTTCACCATAAAGTTACTTAACATATTACGATACAAAATTCCCCGTCGTCTGCATTCACACAGTCTTAAAAATTTGTCACACTGGTTCGTACAGCGTTTATCAGTAGAACAATGATCTACATATTTACTTTAGACCACATTCACGCATCATTCACACTACTAAAAGTATATACAAAACTGTACAAACATAAATAAACAAAAAAAGCATTGAAGAAATAAGCAGAAAAATTCACAAAAACATTCTCTTGATCTGTTTCTTGAATGTATCTGTCTGCTACTGTACACTATTGGATGAAAATTAGAACCACGTACTCGACTGAACCCGCTTCAGACCACCTGCCACTGTGCACACGAATCATTCCCCGATACACAAGCTCTAGACAAGAGCGATATAAGGCACCACACCTCACTATGTACTTGGTATTCATTTTATCAACCCACTCATACCAACTAAGGCGTGGATAAAAGTGAATAAATATTCACTTGAATGAAGAAAATTAAAAAGATATACATACAGAACACATATGCGCTCATTAGAGTGCCGTCTTCCCACTGGAAATTTCATTTCATCTAACAACTTTGACTTGAAAAACAAAACTGAATTACCTTGGTTTTCAAGTGTACGAACGTTTAGTGGTTCCTAAAACTGAAAAACATGAGATTTCATAGTCAGTAACTTTGATAACTTGACATTTTCCATTTGGAGTAGCCGTTTTTGAGTTAAGGCACTGGATCCAACTTGTTAGCCAAGCTGGTAAAAATGAATGAACTTTGACAACTGACTGCGGCTAAACGGCTGCACCGAGTCTGACATGTAAGTAGCTAATTCGAAGCAAAATTTAATGCTCTTTAATCTTGGTGATAGTAAACTTTTCGGTAGGATGCAGAGTCTCAGAGTAGTAGGTGAAAACGTGTAAAAACTGACGAAATTTCTTGGCTTTTTAGCCACAAAATGTTGTCCCGAGGATTATGGAGGTCTAAAACTTGGATTCGACATATTGTCAACTATATGCAGAAGAGAAAAAAATAAAATCTTCTACCTCGTTTTCTGCAATCAAAAAGTACACGGTTACTGCACTACTTCAGGATAACGTTCAAACTGTGTTGACGTAGATTTCCAAACTGTACGCCAAAAATTTTCCTGGCGCTCAGGTCAGGAGGCTGAGCGATAACTCAGCGTCACGCGGCAGGGTGACAGACAGGGCCATTTCGCAGTTTAATTAAAACTGGAATCAATCGGCTGCAGCCAATAAGGCAGGCGCGCACACTTTTCCGCGGCCGGCTGACTTTTCCAGAAACCTCGGGCCAACTTCCTCTTCCGGATTCAATTAAGCCGCGCCGCGCCACGCCGCAATCGCAGCTGCTGTTGGTGGTCCAGATTTGTGCACGGCTGCCAACCTTACAGCCCAACCTATGTTAGCTTATTTAACGGTAATTCGGTACTTCCTCCTAGCTTATGTCAGTCTGTTTCCTTTTGAAATAGTGCGAGAAGTTGTAGGGAAGCAGCCTACTCACGCCGTATAAAATTCACATCAGTCTTTCCATTGTGTGCCAGACAGTCCGCTGTAATTAGCTCTGACGTCATAAATGTTGCGCAATACTTTAAAAATCAAGTAAATAACCTGAAACGTTTCTAGCATGTCAGGAGTAATACTAAAGCAATATGTGTTGAATATCAGTTCAACAACTTTAACCATTTTCGAAATTTGGATGTTTTTCTGTAAAAATTATTGACGCAACAGAAAAGAGCTATAAACTTAAAAATTTATATTTAGGTTCCTTTTTTATAATAATTTAGTAGAAACAGTATTCTGGATCTCACAAATTAAAATTTTAGTTGAAATTCATGATTTTCTGGTTTTTGTCTTAGAAATTAAGGAAGCAAGATAGATTAAGTAGGCGAATAAATACGGCTAGGAAGTTTAAATTTAAGTAGAAGGGAGATCGGCTATAATCATAAAGATGAGAGAAGTTTCAATTGAATAACTATAAAACTATAGCGATAGCATATCTCCAAAGGGCAAGTTCAGAGCTCGTCTACTGCATGTAGTGTAATTAAATTAATTCTCTCACCCAAAATATTTGACTTAGCCACGTCAGACTTTTATTATGATTACTTACCTGTGTGCTAAATGCACATTTAAATTGAGAGCTTTATCGGCCATCAGCAAAGGAAGCGATGATTTATTCAATAACTTAAAGTGGTGCATTACTAGTCCAGCGGCTAGTCGGTAGAGTGGAATTGATCAGGCGTTCCCTTAGCCGTCCGCACCGCGGCTTTATATACAAGAATGCGGCGCGAAAAAAAAAAAAAAAAAAAAAAAACGTTTTCGAGTGAAGTGTTAATTCTGGGATGACTTTAATGATCTATCTTCAGTTTGCGTATGTCGTTTTTTCACGTGCCGCCGCGGGACAGACATTCTACCATTATTTAGCGTGGCGTTTGATGAACATTATCATCAAATTATGGTGAGCATTCACTTAAACAGTTAATTTGAACAGTTATAGTTGCATCAGCGCATTAGACACTGAACTGGTCTGTTAGTTGGATTGTGTGGATTCTTTTTGGTCTGTGACTTTCAGAATATAGTGAACATTTTAGAGAGAATCGTTTTTGATTATAAATCCCAGACTATCTCCTAATTCCTCGGAGATATAAGCTGTAGCTATAAGTGTATTTCTCAGATGAAGTGGGCACTAGGAATTCTAATTACAGGCTTCACGTTTTGCTAATCACTTTCCCGTTGCCAATATTGTAGTTAGAGAGCCAGTGTTGAGAACGGCAAACCACAGCATAAATAATAGGAACATTTAACAACAATAATTCCACCCGCCGCCCCACATATGGTGAATCGGCCTGGAAATGCATCTTTTCTACATTACACTCACATTTAAATAACAGGATAAAAACCAAAAAATTTCCACCCGCCGCCCCACAAAGTGCCATCAAAATTCTTGAGCGTGTAAATTCTAACAAACCAACGTTTCTGGTGGGCTATACCTGCAAGTTTGCCTAAATTTTCACAGATTGATACATTATCTTAGAATCATCTTCCTGAAAGAAAGGTGAACAAACAGAAATTTGAAAGTGGAGAATGAAAAAACCTGTAATGTAGGTACCGCGTTTTGAAAGCCGCCATCATCGTGGCAACTCGTAATTTACAATTTTGGCAACGAGATATGTTGCAAAGATGGGGAATTACAAGAGGAAAATAGAGTTTCATTTGAGCATGGCTTATTCATTCCCTGAGGATTTAAATTCGAGGAAAGTGGCGGACACTCTCCGGACTTCTTCGACTTATCCAAATCCGGCGATGTTGGATGTGCCCAGACAGCTAGACCGTAGTACGCAGTGGTATCCATGTTTCTCGGATATAAGTCTACTAGATTTATATTTGGGGGAAATATGTGTATGCGGTAAGGAACAGACACCTTGCACATATCAAGGAGACGAGTGTTGATGCTTGTGCTCGAATTACGACACATATAATAGTTAAAGTCCTTAACGAATGGGTGAAGCGTATAACAACACTCGTAAGATGTGCTACACCGGAAACCTTTACATGTTTTTATCAGTACTTGCCGTTTTCAGTTCAAAATGTGACATGCCACAAAAAATGAATAAGGCTAGGCTGTCATGTATAACATCGTTATTCTCAGTTTGATATATTACATGACCCTTTCCGCCTGAAAATTACGAGTTGTATTTAATAAGCAGGCTTCAGATATAGCAAACATGTTGGTAACAAACTCACAGATATTCCCCCTCTTCCATCTCACACTACTCGACAATACGTTTGCGTTCATTCAACTCTTTTTTTCGTTTTAGTACGGCGGTTAAACACTCACGGACCACTATGTAGCCGGCCGCGGTGACCGAGCAGTTCTAGGCGCTGCAGTCCGGAACCGCGCGACTGGTACAGTCGCGTGTTCGAATCCTGCCTCGGGCATGGATGTGTGTGATGTCCTTAGGTTAGTTAGGTTTAAGTAGTTCTAAGTTCTAGGGGACTGATGACCTCAGATGTTAAGTCCCATAGTGCTCAGAACCATTTGAACCATTTTTGAAGCACTCTGTATTCACGTAGCGTTGTTGAACTGCTCGTATTGTTTGTAATGACACTAAAGATAGACTATTCTGTTGTGTACACGAAGACAATGTTGTTCAAACTTCGTGGAGTGAGAACATGTGTCTTACGCTTTAGCCCACAAAATAACTGTGTTTCTTTTTACCATTTTTGTTTTTCGATCCAAAGTAATTGCTTTCTTTCAATGTTAGAGATTTACGTGATGTGCTAACGAATGATGTAACAATTTCCGAAACAGTTGGTTTATGAGTTTATATTCTGTACCTAAGAACTTGTAATCTAGTAACTAGAAGCTTTCTTTTCAGCCTTGTAAACAACTTTTCGTAACTTTCTGACGGGCTGCACTGACACAGTTAATGCGCCGAATTCGTGCTCTAAAGGAGCATCCTGACGAAGATTTTCTGTGCTCCTTAAATGTGTAGTCTGGCACGGCTCGAGGAACAGACCGCGTAGCATGCTTCCGCATCCTTCTGAGCTGAGCTACCGTTCTATTCATAACGAGCTGGGGTTGGTGGCGCGGTAAAATTATGCTCAGTTTTTACTTCTTCTTCACGTACTCACACTACGATTTAACTATCGTATTTTAAGCGCTCTTCCACCGAGATTTTAATACTTTACGTTCAGCTGTAGCTAACTGAACTAACTTTGCCTCACATTGTCTTTTTTTGCTGAAATTTCTTTGCCATTACCTTTCTTAAGAGTCTTGAGATTCATTGTCACAGAGGGGCTGGCAATCGTTTAATTATCCCCTGTTTAGCTACTCAACATTTTTTACTATCAGTGTTTTTTTGTTTTAAATATTACGTGGTACTCTTCCTCCCCTGCGTGGTTAGTGAGCGATTGCACTATATTCTACCCATTTCAGTTGTCATTAGTAGTTAGATTCTTCCTTCACAAGGGCCTGTTGTAAACCTTCTTCCTACTAATCGATATTATTTTCCTTCGGTAGTGATAGCCTTACTCGCTGCAAAATTCCATTAGGCATACGCGGTAACGGTCAATTATATCGCAATCCAGTAGGACGGTCAGTAAGGGGGAGGTTACAACGTCACAATATTCACCACTTGCTACTGAATAACTGGTATTCTCTAAGATAATTAGTCATAACGGAAGGGTAAAAGACCGCCGCAGTTTTCGTTTTCAGCATGTACGTGGGTAATGAAATTCAGTAAACCCATGATCCAGAAATTGTATGCGCTGTGAAAAGGACCTCTTGCTCATCAGGTGCTCCGTGGGTATGCAGACTGGACTGATGCTGAAGCCACAGATCATATTAAATGATAGATTATCTTCTTGAAAAAACAACTGCTGCGCCTATCGGAAACCGTCGTGTGATAAGTTCCTGAACTCGTCAAGGGCCTCTCCTATTGCTTATCATTGGGTGACCTGGGCATTTCAGTTGGATAATTAAATGGTTGCTAAATGATAGAGTTTGGTATGGTAAAATAGAGTTTAGTCAAACAATGTGTAGGATTACTCAGAACACATGAACGTCGAATTATAAAACAATTTGAGACTGAATTTACATAATTAAAATAGAACAATGATAAGAAAATAAATGGCTGTTAGAGTCGCCACCAGCATGATGCTGGACGCTTATGACTGAGATCGTGCCCAGACAACCGTGACTGCGAACTATACAGGGTGAATCACCTAAAACTTGCACCGCACGTGCTTTTGATGTACGTTTTTCACAGACTGGATTGGTAGTCAGGGACTCGTATTGTTAGGCAATAAACAAATTGTAACAATACGCAGAAAGTGTATTGCTTGTGAAAACATATAGTTTTTAAATAGAACTAATCCCATTGAAATCAACAAACTAAAAGTAGGGTAAATTAGGATATAAATGGTGTCTGTTGCAGGATTCTAGTGCGAGTCGTTTATGAGGTATCGCATTTTGAAAAGTTTCCGACATTAGTTTGTGCCATTCAACCTACGTAATTGTTACGTTTGATTATGTGTTCCTTCAGTGCAATGCGACTTCCTAGTCAGTTAGTATGTGACAGTCCAAGCAGTAGTTCGTGAGTGGGCAATGGGATTTTCCAAAGCAGAGAAACCCGACACGCTCTTGGTGTGTTTGGAGAGTGTAGAAAGGATGCCGCAACAAATCCCAATAGACGTCAACTATTTGAGGAATTATTTATCAGCTGCTTCAGCCAGTTACGTGAAAATGGTATGCTATTACCTAGACAACGTAACGGAAGGAAATAAGTGACGACAAAAAAGGGGGATATTAACGTTCTTGCTGTTGTTGCAATTGATCAGCACGGTAGCCCCCGCGAAATCGCATGAGGAAGTGGTACGATTCATGGAAGTATGTTACGCACTCTCCATCACCATAGGTTCCATCCCTATCACATCTCTCTCCGTCAAGAGCTGCATGGAAACGATTACGAGAATCGTGTTAACAAATCTTTAACATATTGCAGCGCGTCAGCAACTGTGAAATGTACAGAAAATAAACAATTTTTTCAGCCTTCAGTTACAAGGTAATTTTTTACTCGTTTACCTAGGTTTCGATTCCAGTAATGGAATCTTCTTCAGAACCTATAAATTAAACGACATACGGACATATATTAATCACTGAAATGCATTATCAGTCTAATGATTGAATAATAAAGAGATCGTGATACTTACAAAAAATTTAAATTATTTTGAGAACCAAACACTGGCCATGTCACAGATTAAAAATTAAAACAATAAAGACGCATAATCATAAGATTATATCTGTCGAAATTAAAACCATTAAGGCGAACGTAGACGGGGCTACGCCGGACAGAAATAAGGACCACACGTGAGTGGCTCGGAAACTAGGCGCATGGTTTCAACACTAATTTTTAGTTACTGTAGCGGGGCTTCGCCATCTTACTATAATATTTAAATGTAAAAAAAAAAATTATATCTTGGCTTTGTAATTTGTTCTCAGGTAAATTGTTTAATGTGGCTATACCAATAGATAGGTTTGTCTATTTGTAGGACGGCTTTCAGTCACATTGTGTTTATATGTATATTTGCTCTAAGTAATTTTGAGAGAGTTTGTCTCTCGCTCCTGCGCTCGCGCATGCACTTGGCCGCGGCCGAGCCTCGCCGCGGAACTGCTCACGACGCCCAGTTTCCGAGCCGCTCACGTGTGGTCCTTATTTCTGGTCGGCGTAGCCCCGTCTACGTTCGCCTTAATGGTTTTAATTTCGACAGACATAATCTTATGATTATGCATCTTTATTGTTTTAATTTTTAATCTGTGACATGGCCAGTGTTTGGCTCTCAAAATAAAAAAACAATAAAAAAATTTTGTAACTATCACGATTTCTTTATTATTCAATCATTAGACTGATAATGCATTTCAGTGATTAATATATGTCCGAATGTGGTTCAATTTATAGGTTCTGAAGAAGATTCCATTACTGGAATCGAAACCTAGGAAACGAGTAAAAATTACCTTGCAACTGAAGGCTGAAAAAATTGTTTATTTTCTGCCAATCGTGTTAACTTCTGTACATGGGCATTAAGATAGGATGCTCTGAGTGTACCACGTACCTTGTTTAGTGATGGCCAGGTAAACCAACGAAACATGCTCCGTTGGTTTGTTGACAATCCCCGTTGACTTCGTCAGGAAGGACGTTAGCGTCCATGGAGTGTAAACGTGTGGTGTGGCATAGTGAACCATCAGCTCATATGCCCGTTCTTCCATACACGGAACACTGAACGCGTACAAGCGTCGCAGCCTCGTAACAGACCATCTTCCACGGATGCTAGACGACATTCCTCTGCAGAGTAGGAGGAACCTGTTGCACCAACATGTTGCCTGTCTTGCCCATAGTGCATGAAGTACTACAGTATGTTCTCACGAGTTGTTTCCAAATCGTTGGAATAAACGCATGGGGCCTGTACCTTGGTCGGCCCGTTCTCTTGGTTTGATGCCTGTAGTCTTTTTTTCTGTGGAGAAAGCTGAAAGACGCTGTCTACAAGGACACACCAACTGGGCCGGATCATATGCAACGACGTATTTCTGCAGCCTGTTCAGATATTTTCGCTGAAATGTTAGCACGTGTACAGTTATCGTTCCATGCCAGACTGGAAGTGTATACTGTCGCCGCCGGTGGTCATTTTGAACACAATCTGTGATGATAAATTGTCTCGTTACTCATCACCATCCACATAACTAGTGCGTTGTTCCTCAGTGTGTGTAACCACAAGTGTCGCTTCGGGAACTCTTCAAAATACGATGTCGCGTAAACTACTCGCACTAGAATCCCGTTACAGACACCACTGACGTTCTGATTTACCCTACTTTTAGTCTGTTAATGTCAATAGTCATTGTTCCATTTAAAAAGTATATGTTTGCACAAAAGGTACACTTTTGAGTATTATTACAATCTGTTGATTGTCTAACAATACGAGCCCCTGGCTACCAATCCATTTCGTGAGAACAGCAATATTTGCGGTGTAAATACAAAAAAGGGATATGAAACCGAAGAGGCCACATAACAGAACAGTGAATAAAAGAAGACTCAGAAAGAAACATCACCAAGTGAGCCAGATGCACATTAACGAAACAAAACATGAGTGCTAAAGGGAAAGATGCCCTTTAGAGCAAGAATTATATTGAGGAAAAACTTTCACGCGAGTGCGTGAAGCGTGTAGATGAAGTTTGAAAGACAAAGAATGAAAACCAGTAATGAATTCCGCTTCCTTCAACCTATCGCGATTTCCAAAGTTGGGAGTGCGCGTCATAAATGCAACCTTACTCTGGCATCTGGCCGGCCGCAATGGCCGAGCTGTTCTAGGCGCTTCAGTCCGGAACCGCACTGCTGCTACGGTCGTACGTTCGAATCCTGCCTCGGACATGGATCTGTGTGATGTCCTTATGTTAGTTAGGCTTAAGTAGTTCTACGTCTAGGGGCTAATGACCTCAGATGTTAAGTCCCATAGTGCTTAGAGGCTTTTTTTTGTGGCAGCTGTGCGGTGCGCCGAACTGTGGCCTCTGCTAACTGTTGCTGGGCTGAGCAGAAGTAACTGCGAATTGCAGATCTTGTTATCATCCTGATTACTCGTCACGGATGCTCTAAGTACCGACTTGGCAAGAGATTGAAGTAAAAAAATAAATAAAAAAAATCGTATGTCTCTTCAGACCTCAGTACAGTCTTTCTATCCATTCCCACAAAGCTCCTAGATTATCTTCCAATCAGAGATTTGAAAGTCGGTTCACTAGCTTCCACCATGAAGTAAAAGAAGTATCCGGCAATGACGTATATATATATATGTAGAAATGGGAAAGGAGTGTCACCCAGTTCCCACGTCCAGACTTGTCGGAAATTCTGGAAATTTTGTTGAGTTTCGCACAGCATCCCCAAGGGAAGAAAAGATATTGGAAATTTTCAGACGCGTGAGTAGTTATTCATTTAGCTTGACGAAGCGTGTCTGGGACCAAACACAAGTGGATAACAGCAAGTGGACAGCTGAGGACTCCATCCAAAGTTTATTAACAAGTAGAGTTCTCACACTGGTTTCCCATTCTGCCTATGGAGGACACCAGTCTTCCGTTCCATAGCTCATTGTCTATGGAGACGGAGACAGGGGATTTCTAATTGAAGATATTCAATTTATCATAACGTTACATAAACGGAATTTTGTGGAATTTCTTTTTAACCTATCCTCTGACAGATGTTCACTTCTTGGGCTGCATTGATACTTGTTTGGGGCGCATGCAACGTACGAGTTGGAGAATCCTATTGAAAACAATTATCAAAAAAATGGTTCAAATAGCTCTAAGCACCATGGGACTTAACATCTGAGGTCATCAGTCCCCTAGACTTGAAACTGCTTAAACCTAACTAAGGTAAGGACATCACACACATCCATGCCCGAGGCACGATTCGAACCTGCGACCGTAGCAGCAGCGCGGTTCCGGACTGAAGTGCCTAGAACTGCTAGGCCACAGCGGCCGGCTACATTTATCAAGAGGTGGTTTTAAATCTCTAAATTGTCTGCTCACTTTTTCGGATTTCCAGACTTAAATAAGTGCCAATTCCTAGAACGTTATTGATTAACCAGGAGAAGATAATTGTCTCATTTCCGGTTTATATAAATATTTCTATTAATTTTTTATTCATAAATTGAAATTCTCTTGCTTATGCACGTAGTGAAGAGATTGTCCTGCTTTTTCAGTATCATCCTGTGGTGTGATAATTTCACGAGGCACCAATTTACTGGTGGAATTAATCGTGTTCCGACTTCGTGAGTGGGGCAGCAGACTGCACTGACCTTTGCTGAACCTTGAGCGACCGCAAATGTACAAAAATAAATAAATTAAATAATGAGACAAGAAACGAAGGGGGAGTTCACAACTGCTAAATCGTGCAAGTTACATAAACATATATATAAGGTTAGGTTACGCATACAGAACACAAATTAAATTAAATGTTGATGTATTAGTCTTTTAGGCTTTCGTATGATGTGATATAGCCATACATCTTTCGAATTGAGAGGACAATAACGGATATAGCCGACGGATTCAATTTGCTGGATAATTTTGTTTGTTGTGTTCGGTATATAGTATATGCTAATATTACGTAATTTATATTAGCGTCTACTTCACTGTTATGTCTGCACTTTGGGGACTCTATAACTTAAATTTTATGTAGGTGACCAGATGTCATAGTCGCATTCGTATTATGGAGCTCTGGTGCCGTTTAGCCATTCAGTCTTCGTTAAACTACGGTTTCCTCGCCAGTTTCCGCTGTCAACTGGCATAAAATCTTTTGTTCCACATCATTACGAAATGTCGTATTCCTGATTTATGGAACAAGTATTAACGTATGTATGTACGAGCTGTTTCCCACAAACTGCTCCAGTCTTCCTGGGTCTGATTGAGTATTTTCCGTTTAAAGTCACTACAGGGGAGTCTTAAGTCTTTTTATAGCATATCTGTCGGCTATTTCGTTTCCAGCGAAGCCGGAAAGCCCTTTGATGCAATTATGTTGACGGCAATGTTAACTTTTATTGCAATATGAAGCAAACGCAGTACATCTAGAATGTATTCAGGTGGGTTACAATCAGTTATGATGATTGTATCCTCTCAAGAGTACTTTTAAAGTCCGCTAAGATTACAAATTTCTCAAATTCGTTTCTCATTACACAGGTAATCGCTCCGAAAGCTGTTACCATTTCCGCAGTGTAAATGGACGCGTCATTAGGTATAGAATATCTCCCTGTATTTAACAGGCAATAAAAAGCACATCCCGTTCCGTCTGTAACCGGAGGTGAAGAAGTGAACATAATTTGGCAAACTTTTTTCTATAACTGAAACCGTTGTCCTTGTGTCCTCTGTACTGTTTGTGAATGTGGGCGATTATAATAATTTGTTTCCCAAAGAAGCTAGTTCGTACACTTAGCTGTACTCTAGTATACCGTTGCTTTGTAGGTCTAATTGCAACAATGCTTGCAGCTGACGATAACTGGTTATAAGAAGAGCAGATATACAGTATGTTTTTTTTTGTGCCTCTTAATCAAACCGTTGGATTTTCATGGAAGTCAGGTTATTGGTGTCCGTCAATCGTTTTAGCAAACATTTCTGTGCTAGTATCTGTTGAATGTGGAGTGGCGTTTCTTTTCCATCTACAAGGAGTGTATTGGAATATGATTACGACAGGGCACACAAAAATGTTCTCATTGCCCTGTATTGTAGTTTTACAAATTCACCACATAGTTTGGCGCGTTCCCGTGGAATATACAACCGTAATGTAGAATAAAGCGTATTGACGACATAAAATACGTATCATATGAGTCTGGCACAGCTCCCCACGGCGCTAGTACGGTGGAGCGGAGTATATGCAATCCTTGATTAAATTTTATCATCACGTAGTGGATGTGTTGATGCCGTGATCACCTGCCGTGTGTATATAGCCCTAGGAACCTGACTGATGGATTATTAGAGAAAGTACACGGACACGGATCCAGTCGTATAGTATCTGTTGTCGACGTCAGATTTTTCCTTTTAAAAGGAGCTATCTGTTACTTATTTGCTGAGAGCATTTCTAGCCATCGTGCTTGTTATGCTGTCATTGCATCCTTAAGCCACAAACGATTAACTCATACGAATGGTGGGGTAACGCAAATGTACACGTCATCACGTACTGGAGGACTTCGTTATTAGGAATATATACGTGTTTCTTTTATCTTGAGACAACCAAATACCTCGAAAATGACGCAAAATATGTTGTAGATGTAAAGTTGATATAGTAAAGGGGACATCTGTGTGCTACAACTGGCTACCTTCCTGCATGGGCAGCGTCCAATTTGTATTTTGAAATGGGATCCCCGTATTTTCATTGCATTTTTGGATTCTATGTCAAAAAATGTGTAGGTTTACCCAAACCGCTAATTGATATTGATGTTCGAAATTTATTTGACACAGGCTTTAATGTTTAATGTAATGCTTGATTTCGGTAGCCGCCCTCCGGCCCAGCCATCAGGGTGACCGATTTCGGTGTTTTTCAGTGCAACCGCCGTTAACTCTCGCGCTGGCCGTTACGCGGCTACCGACGAAACACAAACCACAGCCATTGTAACTACGCAAAATGTCCATGAAGCGTGAGTGGCAGGTGCACCTGCCATGAATACTCACCGAAATCAAGCGTCCTAATGGTGAGAAGCAAGGGGGACTCACCCACCGAAATCAAGCATCCTGATAGAACAAAGAACTATTACGTCAACTTCGTTGTTCCTGGATCGTGGTAACGCAGTTTCTAACCAGACATTGAAACGGCTAACAATATTGTAATGTGCAGTCAAATCTTCAATGCTAAAGTATATTTGGAGTATCAGTATCAACCCTTAGAACACAAACGTTTACAAACACATCGTAAATGAAGTCTAAAATCGAATGCGTCGGTTCTTAATTGAGAAAAAAGGACAGGCGCACTTGATATTTATCGATTACAGCACCATCTACCACGATTGGAAAAGAGTGGTGTGGTAAATCGTACGTATTTTTTTGGCATGGGACCCAGATACGCAGTCAAAATAAGGGGTTTCCATTTGAAAATACGAAGTTGATCCCGCCCAAGTATGAGGGTGTCTAGGAGGTGGCAAGTTGCTGCACAGACAGATATCCCCTTCATTACTATTAAATTTCCATCTATAAAGTAAGATGCCTAGTTGCCTAGATATTTGGTTGTCTCATGTTAAAATAAACACCTTGTATATAGCCCCTTGAGACAGTCCCTTAGTTACGATACGTGGGCCAGGAAGTGTGTTATCGTGCTGTCGCATGCATATAAAGTATTCGTATGGACAATAAGGCATGGATAATGCAGATATATATACATTTCTGGTGGAGCTATAATTCGGAGTTTTACAACAAGATTGGTTTCTCCACCTTTTTCATACGCTACACTTACGTGGAGGGATACCGCTGTCAGATATTGCTGTAGCAGAGAACTGCAATCGATGTGCAGTGTTCGAATACTAAGATTCCTTTTCCGAAAACCAAATTATGTCTACGAAGGCAAGGTGTGGTTTTGTAACCATCATTCCAAACGAACTTTTATATTTTTTTCAGAACCCCGACGACAAGGAAATGAGGCGGCAGCAGGAGGCCATGGACGGACTTTTTTTCCTGATTTAAGGATAGGAATGACTATATTTGTGCTCTACTACGTCGGAAATGTGAAGATAATCCACAGTCTATTATAGATATGGATTAACATTTTCTTAGCTGATCTGGGCAGTAGTCATTTAGTAGGCTGGGTGATAGACGCCAGGTGATGTATAAGCTTTGAGTGTTACGCTTATTCCATCTCTGGTATCGTAAATGGTTTTTACAATATCTGTACTGGACGTTCGTGTTAAAGAACCCAAATGAAGGTACCCTACAGAGGGCTAATGTTGGTACAACCCTCTTCGCATATTCATCCATCCAGAATCATAGAGAACAATGTTTGTTCGATTGGTTCAAAACTATTTAAACCTAACTAACCTAAGGACATCACACATATCCATGCCCGAGGCAGGATTCGCACCTACGACCGTATCAGCTGCGCGGTTCCGGACTGAAGCACCTAGAACCGTTCGACCACAACGGCCTTCTGCTTGATTAGCTCCTCAGACGTTTGATCACAGACCAAACATCGGACAAAGGAGTGTTTTCAATGATCTTCTCACAATAATCAAGCCAACTATTTCGCTTTACCTCTTTAAATGTGCATACTCCTGAGCATCTGATTGTTTATGGTTAACAAAGTTATCCCAAATATAAGTTTGTCTAAATATTTTAAACGCTTCTTTCCGCTTTCCGATAGCGAAGTCGCAGTCTTTATTCCACCAGGTTGCCGATGGTCCTCTCGGCGTGTAGGCTGGATTAAGTGTGAGAACTGATGCAGTCGCTGCATCGTTGATAATTCGTAGTAGCTTTCTGTCGGTGACGATAATGTGGTGAGCTTCTTAAACACCGGTGGTCTACAATTACTTGTTGTTTTACCCAGTTTGACTTGTTAACTTTTTGTTTTCTTGATGGATTATTAATCTTGTATTTATCGCTATGGCTTTGTGGTCTGATCCCATGAGACGTTCAAATGTGTGTGAAATGCTAAGGGACCAAACTGCTGAGATAACCGGCCCCTAGACTTACATACTACTTAAACTAACTTACGCTAAGAACACCACCCACACCCTGGACTCGAACCTCCGGCGGGAGGGGCCGCGCAGTCATTGACATGGCGCCTCTAAGCGTGCATCCCACGAGATACTGCACTGTTTATTAGTACCAACGTTTGCTGAATGCAGAATTATGTCGATAGCCGATAGGCTCTGTTTCGGTTTCCGAATCAAAGTTGGTGATTCATCATTCAAAACATAAATACCGAAGCCATCCACACCTTCAAGTAAAGCTGTCTTGTCAGTCACGACTGTGGGCATTAATATCTTCACAAGTAATTGATGACGGTTCTTTCTCACTTATTATCTTGAGGTAACTATTCTCGTCGGGAAATACGGACAACGATATTATCGATATTTCTTTGTGGATTATTCTGGTCCTAACAGCTACAGCCCGGAGACTATCAATTATGATCTAAATTTATTTCATCACTAAATTAATGTGAAAATGATAATATAACTACTTCTCTTGCGTCATCTGAATCATGTGTAAATTCATGAAATCATCCAAAATAATCGCAAGACCCTGGTTTGAACCACGTTCCAATGATTAATTTATGATGCAGGACATTTTTTTCCCATGCTAAATGAGCATTCCACGACAAAATTCTGTATTTTATAGTTAATTAATTCCGCTGTACGCAGTAAATACTTCTCGGAACGGTTGTATGCGAATGTCTCCTGATGGCGTGGACCTAGCCTCCTGAGTTACGTATGCAATAAACTCAATAATTTTTCCTATTAAGTACTCGCAACCAGTCTGTGAGATCATTCAGTTATGAGGTTGAGACGAATGATAGTGTGAATGGAGAAACGTTGCAGCGTATTTGTGCCCTGCTACATATGTGCATAAACCTGCGGCCATGCTCTGTTACAACCATGTGATTTAGGTTGGTTTCTAGAGTGTAATAGTGTGGTTCACTGCACTGGCCATTCTCTATACTGTTGTTTCCCTAGGTATTATACTCTATCTCTTGTTTTTGTTGCTATTGCGTTTTGGTTGCACTATGCAAGCCTATTGAGCTTGAGCTACAGTTCCGTTTATTGGTTGCCATTCTCGTGGTTGTAGGGTGGAAATTCCGCGTAACTATTATGTGTTGGAAGCTTATGTAAGGTTTCTGCATATGTGATCTGCTGCTTGGAATCGATTTCTCGTTGTGTCTGCGGTCGTAGCGTGGGCAGCGCCGCGTTTTATACGTTGTTGGTATTTATGAGCTTGGCGTGAGTTTCCTGTAGCGAGGTATGGCCGACGGCCGTGTAAATAACAACACGCTTCTTCCTAGCAAAACATCTATTGAAGCCGCTCCGCCGCATTGACTTGATTTATAAGTAGTTTGGCCTCTGCACTGTAGGGCGCGATGGCTACATCATTAACAGTTCTGCACTGAATTATTGGAGAAATACATGGTTCTACTGAGCATCTCGTACCGTATATTATCACGTGATGCTGTAATAAACATTAATTAAATTCAATCTTGCGCACCAGTAATGGCACATTCGTTCCTGAGTTTATATCAACTTTCCTTTCGTTCGGTATTAGTAACGGAGTATTCACTCTGTATTTATACGTCAACCCGTATCCCGTATCTATGGCTTTTGTTTGGGAGGGTGTGGAGATGGGAAGCTGTAAGGGGAAAAGCATAATTTTAAAAAGGATATTAGCACTAAGTTTTTATCAGTTTATTCTTTCACTAAAATACAAATATAACATTTTGCAAACACATTTCCACTTTTCATCAGGAAAAAAGCAGTTCTCAATTCAATAGTAAAAATAAAATATCTATAAATTTAATACCAAATACAACCTTCAGCTAGCTGAATAGGTTAAAAACCTTTACCTCAAATATCAGTGAATTATTAGACAGTAAAAAAACTTCAACTAGCTTTATAAATTATTCACTCTTGTATCAAAACAATGAATGAAGTATACTTCTGGTTCACTGGCTTTGGGATGACTAGCCGACTGGCGTCTTGGAATGGTAATAAGAAATGGACAGGATAACAAACAACGGACTGCTATGATAGAAAGCAGCAAAATTAGTCTGTTAAAAACATCAGTTTAAACACGAATCAAATCTGGCCACTAAAAAAGCACAGGACATGCATAATCAGACTTGGCTGAACCATCGAAACACTTAAAATTGCAGCAGCGCAGTAGCGTAATTAACTATTTTGTGCTTTGGCACTCCAAACACCGACATAATTTAAGAAGAACGAACAGTAATAACAGTATATTAAAAAGATTCCACACTGAGGTAATAAAAAGAAACAATATACAAACTTTTCATGCTACTCAGAGGAATATCAATACGTATTATTACTCAGAGTAAACGACACTAAATGGCTCTGAGCACTATGGAACTCATCATCTGTGGTCATAAGTCTCCTAGAACTTAGAACTACTTAAACCTAACTAACCTAAGGACATCACACACATCCATGCCCGAGGCAGGATTCGAACCTGCGACTGTAGCGGTCGCGCGGTTCCGGACTGAGCGCCTAGAACCGCTAGACCACCGCGGCCGGCTAGACGACACTAGCTGACAGCAATAAGCTGGAAGTTCAATCCCAATCTCCATCGGAAGGGCAGTGTTTAACATAAGGATCTCACCAAAATAATTTTCATATCTGGCCGTTCTGTGACGACGATTTCATAGCCGTCTGGGTCGTGTGCCAATTTTAATGCGCTCGGGGTCACTTTCTTGTTAAGGAGCTTCTGGACGTTAACAGCTAGGCATGGATTGCAGGAAACGTACCAGAAACAAAGAGACCACGTATAACCCCCTGCTCGGCCAGAACAGGGAGACGCTGTCCGCACCTCTTCCAGCACGCGACTGCCCCGGCGAGCAGACCACTTCGTTGAACTCGGCACACGCCGCTTGCTCCCTCTGGGCAAGGAAGGTGAACACGTACTTGCGAGTCTAGCAAAGATAGTCACACACACACTCACACACACACACCCTCACACACACACACACTCACACACACATACACACACACACACACACACACACACACACACACACACACACACACACACACACACATAATCGATTCCGCGCACTTGCACAGATCAATTATGTTGCAAGAAACTGACAATAAACACATCCAAGTTTCTCCCATTAAATGTAGGTAATTCCATTCACTGTTCGCTGAAATTACTGAATTTAGTTCAATTTTCACTTTGTTGGTAAGTCGTTCAGCGGTCACATCTGAAACAAACATTGGGTGTACATTTCCAATATTTTTATCTAAGCTTTCCATAAACGTCGGCCAGAGTGGCCGAGCGGTTCTAGGCGCTACAGGCTGGAACCGCGCGACCGCTACGGTCGCAGGTTCGAATCCTGCCTCGGGCATGGATGTATGTGATGTCCTTAGGTTAGTTAGGTTTAAATAGTTCTAAGTTCTAGGGGACTGATGACCTCAGAAGTTAAGTCCCATAGTGCTCAGAGCCATTTATTTTTCCATAAACACAATAAAAGGCACAAGATCTGCTCTGCTGTACCTGTTGTTATTATTTCTTCGTTCGTGTATATTTTGTCCTGGACTAGGTTCCCAATACCCCATCTGATTAGTAACTTCTTGCACCGATATTACTACAGGGCTATGCTCAGTAGTGTGGATATCAATAGAATCTACCATCTACCATGTCAAAGTCTACAAGATATTCCGTGTGGGATTTAGTACAATAATGTTTATGTTGTGGTTAAGTATCGTCTTGCATTATGATAATTGGCCTTACATTCTGCTTCCAGCATGGTAAGGATTTTTTGGACATCTGTGGTTTTGATTTTTGCCTGTGTCTGTTGTTGCTGCAGATGTTATTGTTGCCCATGTAGTAAGTACTGTTGCTCCTGTTGCTGGTATTGTAGGATGAACAGTTGTAGCGCCTATTGTTTATGCTGTAGAATTTGTTGTTGCTGGCAGTGTTGCTGGTGCTCCTGTTGTGCACATGTTGTCGTTGCTACTGTGGAATCTGTTGTTGCTGTTCCACTACCACCGTCGGCTAAAGAGTAACTTGTTGCAGAGGAGATTGATGAGAGGCTACTGTTGCTGACCCGTGTCAGGTGTATGTGCCATACATTCCGCTGACAGCGTGCGTATAAACAGTGTGCGTACAACACACCGTTAATGCCATCTGAATAAAAACGAATGCCACACACGCTCGGTGCAAGCAAACAGCAATTGGTCGTGTGGAGAGAACAGAATAACACCTTTTTGATGCACAACTGCCGAGTAAATTCCACACTTACAGCAACGAATCGACAGCAACCCTTTTACGGTTTCACAAACCGTATTTGGAGACAAGTTTCGTAAACAATAAATTATTATTTCTCCCTAAACTACCATCTTACAATAATCCGGGGGGGGGCATAACATCTGCGGAAGCTAGCGACACCCGCGTACCGCTGTGGTTATCTGTTCCTAAAATTAGCAACGACTGTCTGAAAAGTCTATACAGTTCAGTAAATATCTAGACCACCTTAAATTATCTATTCAACATCTGCATCGACGTAAGTTTCAAGCTATTCCACTACACATGAATCAGAGCGATAATTCAACACCACGAAGCATAGACTTGATGCATGCATGGTAAAACACCATCGATCAGTTCCGTTGAATAATAACGTTAAAACTCAATTCGATTTAGGTAAATTGCCCCATTGACTTACAGAAATTCCAACAGTGTTTCATAGTCGCAGACCTATCATCAAACTAACATTGTTATTCGTAGATGTAATTCACTGATCTGTATTATGCGCTATTTTTACTATGTCACTAGCGAGAATAACTGTAAAAATTCACAACCATCGAGGAACTGTGATACCGGCAATACTAGCGAACGCGGCGGATTTACCGCCCAAACGATCCTGAGCCGTTGCAACCGCTTCCGTAAAACTAACCGGGCTGTCCCCGCAAGATTAACTGGCTGAGCCCTCGGTTTATGTGCTTTCCCATCTCCTCGGCATCAGAAAGCGATGCGACACGAGTTATCTAAATAAATCAACTTTCAGAAGAGATGTATTGTCCGTCTTAGTCCCGAAGGGTTGCTGGACCTCGGCTGTTCAGTATAAAATAAATGAAAAACACTTTCAGCCGTCTAAATTTATTTTATTTTGTTACCGGTTTCGGCATTACATTACGTATCTTCAGGCACTCTGACAGACGTGTAACTGAGAGCCTTCCTACACGTGGGGGTCAGGGAGCCTGAAGATAGTGTAATGTAACTTCGAAACTGGTAGGAAAATAAGATTGGAAATATAGACGACCGAAGCTGTTTTCATTTGATACTTATAGAGCTGTAATGGGCGCAACATGCGCACTAACAAAACAAAAGCAAGACGAATTGGTAGATTGTACGATCAATTTGATTGCACATGAGACTGATAGTTTTTTATGTTATTTCATAATGATGGAAATTTATCATCAAAACGAACATAAGCAAATCATTTTTGATAAGTACCTATGTATAGTGTCTTTCCTAAAAGAAACTGTCTCTTCTTTATATTCCAGCATTCAGGCTGGAATAGTCTCGCCTTTCTGTCGTAAGTTGTATATTTAATTTTAATCTTTGTTTTTATTACTTCTTCTACATATGCTATATCCTATGGAAGTGTTTTATAATGCTACAGCGCTTGTAACTCGACTCACTGTTTTGTGTGAATATGTTCGTTACTGCAATTTGATTGCAGATAAATTAACAGTGTAATAATAATCGTTGGTGCTTGAACACCAGCTTGGTTTATCACACTGCAATCCTGAGTAGCTGCATCGATACCTTTTACCTCTAGGTAATCCAACGATTCCTTTACCCTTAAATTGTGATAATTACTTTTGTGTATTTTTTGCAATTTCCAAATTCCAACCCGCTATATTATCTCCTGTTGCACACATCTTTCAATACAATAGCACCGAGAAGCCTTTATCACCAATAATTTTGTTTCAGCATTTTCTGTAAGCCAGTGTTCTTGCTTATTAAGTAGCATATCGGTAACCTATTTTAAGAAAGTCCCTTTATTATACTGTTCATTGTTTTTCGCTAGATGCGCACGATCGGAAAGGAAATCATTATTCAGCTTCGACATCTAGCGCCCATCGGATATTACCCTATGTCACTGCTACTGTATTACTAGTACCTGCTTACAAAGGTGAACCCGCCTTGTACAGTCAAGGTGCTGCCTTAGAACACCCCTCCAGCTCACAAACATTCATTACCATTAGCGCGTACTCGTCCGAGCTGAGTGCTCGGACTACAGTTGTGCCCTACCAAAAGTACGATCCGGTTGTCTTTGTACGCCTTATAAATGACGTAGTAAATGATAGGATCACGGGTAATATTGTTAGCTTTGGTGGGAAACGAAACATAAATGAGTGTGTAGGAGGGAAACTAGGAACGAATCGCTTCTTTGCTTTTTGTTTGTTTGGTTGTTTGTTTTGCATATAATTAGAACTGCACAATATTCCATGTTAGTCCATCGTGTATTTTATATCCTTACAGAACATAAATTGCATTTTCCAAGTAATGAAAATTAGTTGATCGCTTAACATCTGTGCTTTTATTTAACAAAAGCAATTACTATTGACGCAAGTATAGTTTACATGCATAAACATATATAACTGTTATTTTGTACTCAATAGAACGTTCATCTGATCAAAGACAAGAGGTTCCTGTTATTACTGATAAATGTTAAAGTTTTTTATGAATAACAGAAATATGTTTCATATAAGTTCCACGAAGTATTGAAGTGATGTTTGATATATTTTTCTTTACGTTTCTTTGTTTTATATTTCCGTATAGGAAATCGTATTTTCTAGCTCTCCATGATAAATCTGTACTGTTTTATTTATTTTCACTACAACATGCTTCTGTTTCACGTTACAAATCAATAATTTTCGAATGAAATATGAATTAAACATTGTCAGTTTCTGTGGTGCTGTAAATACTGTTTATTTTTAAATAACAGACAAGAAGCGTAACAAGTCACCCCCGTTTTGTCAACGGCCTTGTCAAAAGAGGATTGAGGAGCGGACAGAGGTTCAGGGCGCTCTGTTGTCCTGGGAGAGCGAAACTGCCCCTAAACGCGGAAGAATCAGCAATGAGGGTGAAGTAGGAAATGGGAACCAATGCATTAACAACACATAACGTTTGTCCACAGGAATTATGGCCTGTATTTGAAGAAGTGTCATGATGATCTCTCCATTGGCAAAAGATTCCGGAATAGTCCCCCATTCGGATATCCGGGAGGGGACTGCCAAGGCGGAGGTTACCATGAGAAAAAGATTGAATAACCAATGAAAGGTGGAATGTCAGAAGCTTGATGGTGCTAGGGAAGCTGGAAAATCTGAAAATGGAAATCCATAGGCTCAATTTAGATATAGTAGAAGTCATTAAACGGAAATGGAAAGAAGGCAAGGATTTATGGCTAGGTATATAGGGTAATGTTAACAGCAGCAGAAAATGGGAAAACGTGAGTAGGATTCGTTATGAGTAGCATCGTAGGGCAGACAGTGTGTGTCACTGAACAGCTCAGTGATAATCGACAGCAAACCAATACCGATAACGATAAATGAAGTAAACATGCCGACGTCGCAAGCTGAAGATGAAGAGCTAGAGAAAGTATATGTGGATATTGAAAGGGTAATACAGAACGTAGAGGGAGACGAAAATATAATACTCATGCGGGACTGGAATGCTGTTGCAGGAGAAGGAGTAGAAGAAAAGCTTACGGGAGATTGTGAGCTTGGGACAAGGAATGAAGAAATGAGAGAGGAGAAAGACTAACTGGGTTCTGTAATAAATTTAAGCTCGTAGTAGCGAATACTCAGTTCAAGAATCGCAAGAGGAGGAAGTGCACTTTAAAAAGCCGGGTGGTACAGGAAGATTTCAGTTAGATTACATCATGGTCAGACAGAGATTCTGAAATCAGATACTGGATGTAAGGCGTATCCAGTAGCAGATGTAGACTCAAATTACAATGTAATAATGATGAAGAGTAGGCTGAAGGTCAAGAGACGAGCCAGGAAAAATCAGTTCGCAAAGAAATCGAATACGGAAGTACTAAGGAATGACGAGATACGCTTGAAATTGTCTAAGGCTATAGATAAAGCTGTAAGTAGGCTGTTTAGATTTTTATATTGGTAATGCCACGTAGCGCTCTGTATGAAAATCACTGGCTGTGCTGTGTGCAGTCTGTGGCTAGTTTGCATTGTTGTCTGCCATTGTAGAGGGGCAGCTGGATGTTAACAGCGCGTAGCGTTGGGCAGTTGGAGGTGAGCCGCCAGCAGTGGTGGATGTGGGGAGAGAGATGGCGGAGTTTTGCAATTTGTCATGAACTGCTATATATATTATGACTATTAAGGTAAATACATTGTTTGTTCTCTATTAAAATCTTTCATTGCTAACTATCCCTATCAGTAGTTAGTGCCTTCAGTAGTTTGAATCTTTTATTTAGCTGGCAGTAGTGGCGCTTTCTGTATTGCAGTAGTTCGAGTAACCAAGATTTTTGTGAGGTAAGTTATTTGTGAAAGGTATAGTTTAATGTTACTCAGGGCCATTCTTTTGCAGGGATCTTTGATAGTCAGATTGCGTTGCGCTAAATAATATTGTGTGTCAGGTTAAGCACAGTCTTGTATAAATTGTTCTAAGGGGACGTTTCATATGTCGACCCTTAGCCTAGGATACCTCACTGGAATCTTCTGATTTTTTCTTGTAGTTTGTGTATTTAGTGTAGCTTTTGTTTATTGTTAGCGCGTAATTGTAGAGAGAATCTCCTTTGTAGTTGCAGTCTTTCATTGTTGTACTGTAAAACAGTTGTGGCATGCATGTAGATTTGCACCAAGTATTTCGCAGCTGCGCTTGTAATTAACTACATATTATGTTCAGTGCTATGTTAATGTGTTCTCTTATTTTTGCTATTCAAATTGTGCTTTTCTGTGTTATCGTGTGAAATATTGTGACACTAATGGCGTGTGAAAAACGTAACACTAGGCTCCAAAGTAAAGTGAGAAATAATAGTGAAGACGAGCGTAGCTTATCAGCACCACTGTGTAGAGAATTAACAGACATTCCAAGTAGTAATTTGGTAACTGTGCATAGGGAAATGGAGCGGGCGTCAAATAATGGTGTAGACAGTGAAACAGGTAGTAAACAGGGAAGCATTATCGATCGATCGGTCGGCAACAGCTCGCCTCAGGAATCCGAAATGACAGAACACAATACTGCAAATACTGTAGACTTCGGTTTTGGGTCCTCACCGTTTTCTCAAATGAGTCAAGACACATTTTCTGCTTGTCAAAATGTGAATGTTGCCGGTGAAAATGCACTGCCAAAAAGCATAGAGAAACAGATTCCAGACACTAATACATTACTATTTCAATTAATGCAACAAATGGAACAAAATCAGAGACAGATGGGACAAAATCTTAAAAAGTTAGACACAATGGAACAAAATCTTAAAAAGTTAGACACAATGGAACAAAATCTTCAAAAGTTAGACACCACACTTGAACAAACACGTGTAGATTTAACTACTGAATTACATAACATTGAATCGAAATGTCAAAAGGTCTGTAATGACGTAAAAACACAAATTTGTGAGCATTTTCAACCTATTTTTTCGCGGCATGAAAATGCATTACAGAATCACGAAGCAGCCATAAAAGAACTGCAAACCATTGTTCATGAAAATCATGAGACCTTGTGGGCTAAAATTGACTCAGTTGCATCTACCGATTCGGTTACGCAACTTGCAAAAACTCAGGAAAACTTAAAGGACACAGTAGATACGATTTCAACACAAATGGACACTCTGAAACTTGGTTCAGAATAACACACTGAGGGAATAAGTACACTATCGGAGAAAGTAGCCGAACTTTCGGATCAGTTCACTAACTTATCTGCAGAGGTAGATGATGATCTGAATGACACAAGACCCATAGCCTTTACTGACACAGAAGAGTACGAACAAATAAGAAAATTCAAACAAAATCAAAATCAAATCAATACACAGTACAAAAGAGAAATCCGGGAAGTACAAGATCAGTTGACGCAGGTGATACAAGAATTACATATTTCAGAGGACAGTCGCGCTCCAATACGGGAAGAGGAACTTAGAAATACGGAAAAGCCACAAAATAATAACACAGGGCATTTCGGTAATTATGAAAGGAATTGGCAAGGTGGACCGAATTTTGAGATGGAACCGCCGGCACGACGTAACAATGACCGATATGCTACTCGCCGACATGATGACTTTGACTATAAGCTGTTCATTACTACATGTAAATTCAAAACATTCAAGAATTCTGCCAACGACATTCATCCACAAGCGTGGCTCCATCAATTCTCTCATTGTTTTCCTCCCAACTGGTCATTAGAACACAGATTAGAATTTATGTGTGGCTACTTGGAGAATGAACCAGCTGTAAGAATGCGATCGGTCATTCACGATTGTCACAGTGAAGGAGAATTTTACCATGCGTTCCTCTCAGAATATTGGTCACAAGCTACACAAGACCGAGTAAAACATGGCATCATAATGATGAAACATTTCGAACAATCTGAATTTTCCAGTCTTGTGAAATATTTTGAAGACATGTTGCATAAGAATCAGTACCTGTCAAACCCATACAGCCCCTCAGAACTCATCCGCATTTGCTTAATCAAACTGCCTGAACATTTACGGCATATTATTTTGGCAGGACGTTGCAAAGACGACATTGA
Source organism: Schistocerca cancellata (assembly GCF_023864275.1). Classification (NCBI taxonomy): domain Eukaryota; kingdom Metazoa; phylum Arthropoda; class Insecta; order Orthoptera; family Acrididae; genus Schistocerca; species Schistocerca cancellata. The sequence continues at coordinate 693,632,082 of NC_064626.1, forward strand.
AGCTTTTCAAGGACTCTTACAAGAATTAGAAATTGACACAGACAGTCGTGGGATGGGAAAACAGGAAAACAATCACTACAGGTCACATCCGTCACAATTCCGTGACGACAGAAACAATAAATGGCCACGACAAACCTATTCTTACAACGTAAATCGTGACCAAAACAGACACCACCCATATGACAACCACTGGCAGAGTAATAGTTACAGGGAAAGAACACCTTTCTGCGGTAATGACTATCACAGAGACAATCAGAGAAACAGACAATATGGGAACCAAAATAATTATTATCAAGGGAGACAGAATAACTTTAGACGCAATGGTCCAGCACGCAGTTACGACTCAGGGAGAAATTCTCCACCACGTGACAGACAAGAAAGAAACTATGTAAACTACCGACAAAACGACAGACGTGAATTTCATCAGAACTGGTGGGTTTCTAACAGAGCTGGGGCCTCTGGACAACGTGAATTTGTGGAAGTTAGGCCTCCTAATCCCAATAACGGCGCGCGCCAACAAAGAGGTAGCAGACAATGACTCGCACCGCAGGCACCCGCGTGCGCCCGCTGGCTCAGGGAAAAATAACATTGACGCTAACCGTGAGCAAAATTCCAGTATTCTTTACGGACGAATACCGCATGATAATTGCATTCAAGTTGAAACTCCGCATACTGAGAAGAGCAAAGGTTTACACCACATTTCACATGTAAGACCGTTTATTGAAAGATAATCTGCTTTTTAACTTTGTCTTTGCCATAAAACGTTTCACTTCACGTTACTAGTATGCTTTAGAAACTGTTACCATGCAACAATGTTTGAAGTTAAATATCCAGTCAAGAACCAAGAGAACTTAATTAGACAAGTAATTGCGAATGCATTGTTATTGCGAACAGACAACACAGTGTTGTTATTTGTACATTTTGCTTGTTAGCTGCACGATTGCGTAACGAATATAAGGCTCACATACTTAGAACATATACCAGCACTGCTAATGAGATTTTCATGCAACATTTTGGTTTGCTTGAGAGTGGATTCTGGATTTGAGGTGCTTTCTGTGAAATGCCAGATGACACAGTGGTTAGTTTATGTGACAGCTACATGATTTTATCACGACGCTGCTAATGAGTGACAATTTACTATGTTGCTTTTGCGGTGTATCTGTTTGATATCTGCACGGTTTTTCTGAATTCTTCTGGAAAGCAAAACATGTTTTATCAGTAACTTTTGTGGTATGGCTACAAGGAGACAGCCTTTTCCGTAGGACAACAATACGTTACAGCACAGTACTTTCCTCATCACGGCAATAAGCGTAATAATTAAGTTATCTATACACAAAGCATTTCACTTTCGTTTATCATGAGGCAAGTACATTGTCTTCTGCAGAACTTAGCTTTCGGAGGACGATAACTACGACACTTCCACAGAGATTATCTTACAGCAAGACGCATATTTAGCGCTACAGGACACGTATTTGAGTGATTAATTTTGTACTTAAAACATTTCTTTTTTAAGATTTTTGAATTACAAAGAAAGTTTTCCAAGATACATTTCATTCCATTGCTGTAATCTGTAATACCTGAGGGTACAATTACATTAAACCTCAGGGGGGTACACGCCTACTTTGTGTACCATGTGTTTGGCAAGCACAAGGAGCCCTAGCTAATATGGTATTTGCTTATACAACTTTACACATCGGTACCATATTTCTCTAATACATAGATTACACAGCTATCTGATCATTTAAATGAGAGATAAACATGTTTTTTACTACATCAGTGACAGATGTTTATGTAATTACACCGTTGGATAACTACACATTTACGAAATTGTATTTTGTCTGTACTGTGTGAACTCTTCATATTTTTTCAGAACCATTGTGATACTATGAGAGCTTTGAATGATGTATTTGGTATGAGATCATGATTTTTAAAGTACGTTTGAGGCAGATGACACTATTGAAATGAGCAGAGAATATTTTTTATGGTTTGAAATTATTGCAGAATGCTACGACTTTTTTGAGATTTGACTGAGGTGTTATGATGTTATTTTTACAACGACAATGTGTATTATGCTGTTGAGGTATGTTTATGTCAATAAGATGATGCTACCATATATGAGGAATGTGATTACGTGTTTATATGTGTATGAATAATGAATAGAAGTTGGGGACTCTTGACTTGTGAAAAAGGATGTTGGAAACCAAGAATCGTACTTTAAGAGTTATGAAATGTGTGTAAATGCGTGAATGTATCACAATGCCGGCGAAAATTTTTTGGACAATGTTATATTCATAGGATTTTGTTTCTACACATTTGCAACGCAAATTCTTGACCTGTGAAATATTTTTGTATGAGACTGTCACTGTAGCGGAAACTCCTGTCGTAAATATTTCCGTAAGAAAGTTAAGTGACCACCTGCACGTAATGAGTTGTGAGCGGCCAGGTGTGCCAGCCGCCTTGAGAAAAAACCATTAGGGTGTCCTTTCAGAAGCACAGGTAGAAAAAATAGAAAGGGGAGGCCATTGTCCGCACTACTGACATTTCCTTGTTGAAAGCATACTGTGGAGCTCGTAATTTATGATATTTACTGAAATGCCTAATGAAACGATGAGAAACATTTCACGGCTATTGTCTTGCTAGTTGAGAAAAATGCCATATGGCTTGCTTTATGTATTTATTTACACATTTTGTTTAATATCAAGTTTCTAGCTGCACTGCAGCATTGGTTAAAATAAAATTTAATATATGTACTAATATAGTTATTTTATGCCTACAGATCCAGTCAATAAGAAATTTATGATTTACTTCCAGGAAATGAGGGCACATAAATAGACATTTCCCTTCACAGGAATTGCATAAATAATTTCTTTACGATTTGCTAACTTATCTGGTAGTGTAAGTTCTTGTGATGCATCACTCTAGTGTTAAGATGTGACATAGGTATTAGACATGGCCATTTTAGTGTAATATTTTTTTCTGCTTGAGCTTTGTCATGTATAGATATAAGTTTTATATCTTTTATATTTTTTATATTTTTTATATTTGCTGCTGCTGTTTGTGAGGCATAGTGTTACTGAATTTGACTTTGTGTTACTCTTCTAAGCTAGTTTTTCTTGTTTCCTGCACAGTGCCTTATATTAGTTGTAATTTATGCTGCTTGCTTTGCCATTTCTATTTTTTGTCATTGATGTTTGTATTAATTGTTTTATGTGATGCTGCATTGCCTCGTCCCTTAGTTTAGCATCTGAGCTCAGTAGATTTAAGTTAGCTTAAGAAGGGGTAGCCTATAAGACAATGAGTTATGATGAATTGGAAGAAATGCATTGAGAAGCTATACGAAAAAGGTTTGGCAAAAAAAAAGGTAGTGTACAGTGGAGAAAAACTATTTTTGACAGAGGATGTGAACAGAATACAGAAAGCAGGCTTAGATAGGACTTTTGGGAATAATGATGAACGAAGGGAGATCTCCATGCAAAATACTGCAGTAAAACAAACCCTGTCCTTTCCTTTTGTGTTATCCCACTATGTGTTTGTGTACTCTTGTGTATTTGTTTTCTTCCTGTCTCTGTGTAGTTTCATAGAATTTTTTCTTCTTTTAATATTAAGCTACATTCACTATGATGAGGAATACTGTTATCCTCAAATATAATTGGCATTAATAATATGTTATTTACTTTGTAAAGATGTTAGACATTATTTATTCTGTTTTGTTGCTCATGTGTGAAGTTGATGTTTCGAAAGTTATTCTGATCTTTTATGTATGTACTTATGTCATAATTCCTGTAACACTGATGTATATGTTTATTTCTATTCTTTTGTAAAGCCCCTACTCCTACAAACGTTATCTGTATTGTTATGTTCTTTAATGATGTATTTTGTACCTTTGTTATTGTATTTTTATGTTATAAAATTGTAATTGACACCAGTTCATCTAATTAAGTAACTTGTACGTTACATTTCACTGCACACGTTTCTGTTGGTCATAGTATATGGACAATATGTGAGAAGTAGGGACTGTTAGTGTTTGCACGTGTGTTGATAATTCAGCAAGGGACTGGATAACAGCATTGCTCGTTCCAAGGACAATTCCAAAAAACTTTGTGCGTGCACAAGTGGTTGTTTATGGACTTTCTATATTATCCGCAAGACTCTTCAATGGTGATTGTGCACCTGCACAGTCGCAACAGATGGCTGCTGACCGTCTCTACAAGGACTACAGTGGGTCTACACCTATGATGACTCACCAATACCACAATTTCTACAAGGATTGCAGTGGGCCTGCGCCTCTGGTGGCCCACCAATACCGTAATCTCTACCAGGACTCCAGTGGGTCTGCTCTGTGATGACCTACCTACCAATCTTTTTCAAAACGTCGAATGACTCTGCTGTGGGTTTGCTCTGTTGTGGCCCATTACCTGTCAGCATGTCAAGAGTCAGCACTGTCTTTCTGTTGGAAGGACAACACTACTTCCTCAAGACTGCATGGACATCCACTACTTCCGTGTGCATTGTCTTTTACTGCTCAGACTTTGATAAAAGAAACGGCAGTTTTACTGTGATGAATGATCAGGACTGTCTTTATGGACTGTGAGAAAATTTTAGCTTTTGACCAACATTGTATTAATAAGTGTGTGCATTTTATATCTTTGTTACTGTAATTGTGAAAAAATTTTTCAAATCTGTATTGGCCAGTGCCCAACACCATTTGTAAAACTTTTTGTGGGGAGCATGGGGGCTATGTAAGTAGGCTGTTTAGATTTTTATATTGGTAATGCCACGTAGCGCTCTGTATGAAAATCACTGCTGTGCTGTGTGCAGTCTGTGGCTAGTTTGCACTGTTGTCTGCCATTGTAGAGGGGCAGCTGGATGTTAACAGCGCGTAGCGTTGGGCAGTTGGAGGTGAGCCGCCAGCAGTGGTGGATGTGGGGAGAGAGATGGCGGAGTTTTGTAATTTGTCATGAACTGCTATATATATTATGACTATTAAGGTAAATACATTGTTTGTTCTCTATTAAAATCTTTCATTGCTAACTATCCCTATCAGTAGTTAGTGCCTTCAGTAGTTTGAATCTTTTATTTAGCTGGCAGTAGTGGCGCTTTCTGTATTGCAGTAGTTCGAGTAACCAAGATTTTTGTGAGGTAAGTTATTTGTGAAAGGTATAGTTTAATGTTACTCAGGGCCATTCTTTTGCAGGGATCTTTGATAGTCAGATTGCGTTGCGCTAAATAATATTGTGTGTCAGGTTAAGCACAGTCTTGTATAAATTGTTCTAAGGGGACGTTTCAAAGCAATAGCTAAGGCAATACAGTTGAAGAGGAATGGACATAGCTGAAAATGGCAAGCACTGAAGTTGGAAAGAAAAACGTAAGTACAAACAGGGTAACTGCGAAGAAACCATGGGTGACAGAAGAAATACTTCAGTTGATCGATGATAGAAGGAAGTACAAAGATATTAAATGAAAATTATAAATACAGAAACACAAGGCTCTGGGGAATGATATAAACAGTGCAGGGAAGCTAAGACGAAATGGCTGCATGAAAAATGTGAAGAAATCGAAAAAGAAATGATTTTCGGGAGGAGTGACAGCATATAGGGAAGTCAAGACAACCTTCGGTGAAATTAAAAGCAAGAGTCCTAGCATTAAGTGTGCAACGGGTATCCCAAAAAAATGGTTCAAATGGCTCTGAGCACTACGCGACTTAATTTCTGAGATCAGTCTACTAGAACTTAGAACTAATTAAACCTAACTAACCTAAGGACATCGCACATATCCATGCCCGAGGCGGGATTCGAACCTGCGACCGTAGCGGTCGCTCGGTTCCAGACTGTAGCGCCTAGAAGCGCACGGCCACTCCGGTCGGCCGGGCATCCCACTGTTAAATGCAGAGAAGAGAGTGGATAGATGGAAAAGGTAAATTGAAGTCCTCTACGAGGGGAAGATTTGACTGAAGTGGTAGTAGAAGAAACAGGAGTCGATTTAGAAGAGATAGGGATCCAGTATTTGAATCAGAATTTAAGAGAGCTTTGGAGGACTTAAGATCAAATAAGGCAGCAGGGATAGATAACATTCCATCAGAATTTCTAAAATCTGTGGAAGAAGTGGCAACAAAATGAATGTTCACGTTGGTGTGGATTGTACGAGTCTGGCTACATACCATCTGACTTTCGGAAAAATATCATCCACACAACTCTGAAGACTCCGAGAACTGACAAGTGCGAGAATTATTGCACAGTAGGCTTAACAGCTCATGCAGCCAAGTTGCTGACCAGAATAATATAGAGAAGATGGAAAAGAAAATTGAGGATGTATTAGATGACGATCAGTTTCGCTTTAGAAAAGGTAAAGGCACAAGATAGGCAATTCTGAAGTTGCAGTTAATAATGGTAGCAAAACTTGGGAATCGTCTACCTAAATAAAAGCATTCGACAGTGTGAAATGGAGCAAGATGTTCAAAATTCTGAGAAAAATATGGGTAAGCCATAGGGAGATGGGTAATATGCAATACCTACCAGAGCCAAGAAGGAATAAGAAGAGCGGACGACAAACAACGAAGTGCTCGGATTAAAAACTATGTAAGACAGGGATGTAGTATTTCGCCCATGCTGTTCAATCTGTAGATTGAAGAACTAGTGGCGGAAATAAAGAAACGGTTGAGGAGTGGAATTCAAATTCAGGATGAAAGGGTAACAATGATTCGATTCACTAACGATATTTCTATCCTTAGTTTGTCATATGAAGTGAGCAGTCTAACGAGTACAGATAAACACTGAGAGTAAATCGAAGGAAGATGAAAGCAATGAGAAGCAGCAAAATGAGAACAGCGAGAAACTTAAAATATCAGGATTGATGGTCACGAATTAGATGAAGTTAACGAATTCTACCACGTAGGCAACAAAGTAAGCAGTGACGGAGGGAGCAACGGGGACATCAAAAATAGACTAGCAGAGGCAGAAAGGGTATTCATGGCCAAGACAAGTCTACTGGTATCAAATATAGGCCTTATTTTGAGGAGGAAATTTCTGAGATTGTACGTTTGGAGCACAGCATTGTAGGTGGTGAAACATGGACTGTGGGAAAAACACAACAGAAGAGCATCGAAGCATTTGAGACGAGGTGATCCAGACGAGTGTTGAAAATTAGGTAGACAGATAAGGTGAGGAATGAGAGGAAAGGAGTATGTGGAAAACGCTGACAAGAAGAAGGGACAGGATGATAGGACATCCTTTAAGTCATCACGGAATGACTGCCTGGTACTACACACAACGCTGGGCTCCATATGTACCTTCTTATAAACTTCTTCCTCGTATTAAGGCGTGTGTGATGTGGATCTGTCATTTCTCAAATTAACGCTTGTGTGATATAGACTCGTCTTGGCAAGAAATGTTCTTTTTGCTAGTGATAGTCGGCTTTTTATGTCTTTGCTCCGTCCATCATCGGTCATTTTGCTACCCACGTAGCAGAATTCCTTAGCTTCGTGTACTTCGTGATCAGCAGTTCTGATGTTTCTCGCTGTTCTCATTTCTGCTACTTCTCATTGTTTTCTCCCTCTTCGATCAGTCCATATTCTGTAATTCTGTAGTCATTAGATGGGCAGTAGACAATGTGTAAGAGAATCGAGAGGAAACAATAAAATTAGAAGGCCAAGAACCAAGTGTTCAGATCAAAATGGGTATAATACTGCGATACATTCTTTCGTCCCTAATGTTCAATCTATGCATCGAAGAAACAATGACGGATATAAAAGATAGATTCAAGAGTGGAAGCATATCAATGATAATATTGCTATCCACAGAATTTGTAAAGAAGAATTACACGATCTGCTGAATGGAAAAAAATGTAATGATTACAGAATATGGTCTGAGAGTAAACAGAAGGAGGACGCATGTAGTGAGAAGTAGCAGAAATGAGAAAGCGAGAAACTTATCATCAGAATTGCTGATCACTAAGTGGACGAAGTTAAGGAATTCTGCTACTTTGGAAGTCAAATAATCCATGTCGGACGAAGCAAGGAGGACGTAAGAAGCAGGCAAGCACTGGCAAAGAGGACATTACTGGCCCATAGAAGTCTGCTTGTATCAAACATAGACCTTAATTTGAGGGAAAAACAACTAAGAATTTACGTGTGGAGCACAAAACTGTAATGATAGTGAAGCATGGATATGGGAAAACCATTAGAGAATCGAAGCGTTTTGGATACGGTACTAAAGATGAACGTTGAAGATTTGGTGAACTGATAAGGAACGAGGAGGTTCTCCACAGAATCGGCTAGGAAAAGATTATATGGAAAACACTGGCAAGAAAAAGAATGCTAGGATAGTTGTCAAGAGAGCAGAGTTACCCTACGTAGATGAAGAATCTGTAGAGGAAGGCAGAAATTTTAGTACAGCGAACAAACAGAGGACGTAGGTCGCAAGTGCTACTCTGACATGAAGAGGCTGGTTCAGTTGAGGAAATCGTGAAGGGCCGCATCAAACCAGTCCGCAGACTGATGACTCAAAAGGAAAAAAAAAGACAGGAGGAAAATTATGCAGGTCAAAAGATGTTCTGTGGGTTACCCGGTCTTTTATATATCCTGACTCGGTTTTTAGACGTTTCACTGCTTGCAGTTTCTGGGGGAATCTGGTAAGACATTGATCGCACACGTAAAGAGAGTGATCGTTACGAGGTAACGCCTGAAGGCATGCAACACATCTAACGGACAGGTAACGCAAGTACAACCGTACCTGACCGAAACTACTAGGGAAACTATCGTAATCTACGCTTACTTATATACACTCCTGGAAATGGAAAAAAGAACACATTGACACTGGTGTGTCAGACCCACCATACTTGCTCCAGACACTGCGAGAGGGCTGTACAAGCAATGATCACACGCACGGCACAGCGGACACACCAGGAACCGCGGTGTTGGCCGTCGAATGGCGCTAGCTGCGCAGCATTTGTGCACCGCCGCCATCAGTGTCAGCCAGTTTGCCGTGTCATACGGAGCTCCATCGCAGTCTTTAACACTGGTAGCATGCCGCGACAGCGTGGACGTGAACCGTATGTGCAGTTGACGGACTTTGAGCGAGGGCGTATAGTGGGCATGCGGGAGGCCGGGTGGACGTACCGCCGAATTGCTCAACACGTGGGGCGTGAGGTCTCCACAGTACATCGATGTTGTCGCCAGTGGTCGGCGGAAGGTGCACGTGCCCGTCGACCTGGGACCGGACCGCAGCGACGCACGGATGCACGCCAAGACCGTAGGATCCTACGCAGTGCCGTAGGGGACCGCACCGCCACTTCCCAGCAAATTAGGGACACTGTTGCTCCTGGGGTATCGGCGAGGACCATTCGCAACCGTCTCCATGAAGCTGGGCTACGGTCCCGCACACCGTTAGGCCGTCTTCCGCTCACGCCCCAACATCGTGCAGCCCACCTCCAGTGGTGTCGCGACAGGCGTGAATGGAGGGACGAATGGAGACGTGTCGTCTTCAGCGATGAGATTCGCTTCTGCCTTGGTGCCAATGATGGTCGTATGCGTGTTTGGCGCCGTGCAGGTGAGCGCCACAATCAGGACTGCATACGACCGAGGCACACAGGGCCAACACCCGGCATCATGGTGTGGGGAGCGATCTCCTACACTGGCCGTACACCACTGGTGATCGTCGAGGGGACACTGAATAGTGCACGGTACATCCAAACCGTCATCGAACCCATCGTTCTACCATTCCTAGACCGGCAAGGGAACTTGATGTTCCAACAGGACAATGCACGTCCGCATGTATCCCATGCCACCCAACGTGCTCTAGAAGGTGTAAGTCAACGACCCTGGCCAGCAAGATCTCCGGATCTGTCCCCCATTGAGCATGTTTGGGACTGGGTGAAGCGTCGTCTCACGCGGTCTGCACGTCCAGCACGAACGCTGGTCCAACTGAGGTGCCCGGTGGAAATGGCATGGCAAGCCGTTCCACAGGACTACATCCAGCATCTCTACGATCGTCTCCATGGGAGAATAGCAGCCTGCATTGCTGCGAAAGGTGGATATACACGGTACTAGTGCCGACATTGTGCATGCTCTGTTGCCTGTGTCTATGTGCCTGTGGTTCTGTCAGTGTGATCATGTGATGTATCTGACCCCAGGAATGTGTCAATAAAGTTTCCCTTTCCTGGGACAATGAATTCACGGTGTTCTTATTTCAATTTCCAGGAGTGTAGTTAATGGTAGCCTACGGTGGTTGTACAACTCTAGCCCTGACAGATCTCATTCATGCCATGAGTCCGTCATGTTAGATAGTGAATGACAGATGCTAGCGCAATTCTTTTCAGTCTGATTTTATACTTGCTCTACGTCTCATGCCGAACGATTTTGGAAATTCTGGAAATTTGTGGTTAGTTCCTATGGGACGAAACTGCTGAGGGCATCGGTCCCTAGGCTTACACAGTGCTTAATCTAACTTAAACTAACTTACGCTAAGGACAACACACACACCCATGCCCGAGGGAGGACTCGAACCTCCGACGGACGGAGTCGTGGGAACCGTTGCATGGCGCCCAAGAACGCGCTGCTACCCCGTGCGGTGAACGATTTTCCTAACATTTGTACTCACGTGGAATTATGTAACTGATAACACTGTGTGGCAATCACGTGTCTAGTAGGTATTACCTTTTCAAAATGTTTACCTTATTACGTGATATACAGATAATGTTTTGTGTTCGGAACATTACGTGAATAACGATAATCTGAGAAATACGATAGAAATATGTGGCTGGCTGAACTTTGCAATCAGAAGAGTCAGACACACTCTTACACACCAACAGCTTCCGCCTAGAAGGTTGGACTAGAAACCAGACCTTACAGACAATAACAATAATTAAGACATTTATCTTATCGTCTGCAAAATTAGTGGGAGAACTCTGCTCATCTGTCTACACATAAAAAGCACTCTGTTAAAATACAGGATACAGTGAATGTTGTATCGCAAGCACAAAACAAACAGGGTGAGAAGAGGGGTGGTGGTTCTCCCTTCAGTGAATGAACCCGTATGTTAATGGGCGACAGCTTATACGGAAATGTGTCAGTGCGAATTTATAATATCAGAATAATCTGTATGAGGTACGTGACAGCCGTACTACTGGTCCGATAGACTGCAGCTTATTGTCAGAGACCAGCACTATTCCTTTTACAACAGTGGGACAGCACGTCGAATTAACAGCGAGATGACTTCTTGAAAGAATATCACAGTTTGTGTGACTATCCATTCCCTGCAGCCCTACGTCTGCTTACTCTTACCACGCATTTCGATGTGGAATTGCGTGCCGAATACACTGTAACAACGTTGGTAGATCTGTCAGTTCGCACCTCATCTGGTACGCCCTAAGGCCACAACACATGTCCCCGAGAGGCACGCTAACAGGAATGTGCCCTGTCTACACGACCAAGGCGAGTGCCGACGTCCTAGCGCCTGACATGTTAATACGATACGTGCGAAATCTTGGTAGTTCGGGCTATAGTGTCGGCGCCAGCTGACACGCGAACACTAGGAGTGCAGATAGTAGACGGCCAACCTGCCAGAGGGCCTCTCCTCTGCATTACAATCTCAAGCGTCACCCTGCCTCCCCCTCCTCCAGCCTCCACTCTCTTTCTCCAAGACGTCTTCGCCTCGTGACCAGAGAGCGTTGACAAACTGATGCCGTGCGGTCTATTACACGACTCTGATTTTAGACTTCGCTGTTTTGAAGTGCCAAGAAAGAGTAATTATTTCATTCCATGGAACTGCGGTACTCCACTCATTATATTTCTGCCTCTACCAGACAGTGATGTTTGTTACATATTACATACTTCTATAGACAATGCTGCACAGTTTCAGTATATTTAAAGAATAACATCGTGAAACCACCAAAAGCTGTCGTGTATTTATTCAAATATAATTAGTTCCGGTAAAGGGACTATCTTCAAGCCACGGATTCACATTACATGTCAAATACGGCATTGCTGTTAGTTGCAGGGTCAGTCCCCAAGTGTAAAAATCAACATTCCATCGCAGTGCTAAGCATATGGCTGAAGTCGGACTATTAACCGACTACAGATGATGTTTCCTCTCATTACGCAATTGCAGTTGAGGGCTGACAATAAATGTTTGAGATAATAAATGCACACGTATGTGACAGATGCAACAACTAAAAACCATTTATGTATTTCATTGGGTGATTGTTCGGGAGATTAAGTGAATAAACAGCGAGGTTATCAATACCTAAGTGCTAGCTCATCTGGACTTAGTGATGTCAGCCAGAAGTTGAAAGAATAAAGAAATTGTAAATGACTGGTAAAATAGAAGCACTGAAGGGAATACTGAAGCCAGAGATGAGGACAGGCCGATATGTAGGTCAAAGAGTAGACGAGCTTTCCCCAGGGCCCATCCGTGGCGAGAGAAAACCCCCTGCATCCGCCCCCCCCCCACCAGCCTGATTAATAGCTAAGACAAGTACAGAGTAAAGAATGTCTTCTAGCAAGGAGATTCATAAAAGCTAAAGTGAGTAGGCTAAAACCGTAAGGGACCTCAACTGAACCGATAATAATAAAATAAGCTGAGAGAAACAATTAACTCATTAGGTGTGTGGGTTCAGGTGAGTGTCCATCTAGGGACTTACGTATTCGACGCCAAGGAGCCTTACTTAAACTCCTTTTGTGGTCCCATGATGCCATTCTGTAAGTACTGCGGTTATTCATCGGCAGTTCGGTTGCTCTAGGCTGTTACAAATAGTATTCATATTGTGCAGCGTTTCCGGTTTAAATAAATAGTATTTCGCTGTTGTGCATTTTGTGCCAAAGTAGACTGTGATTTAAAGTCTCATTGACATCGACGTCATTAGAGACGATGCAAAAGCTTTGAATGTTAGAAGACAGGCCGTGCCCTTGCGTTTGCCTGGAGCCATTTAGGGATATCACGGAATACCTAAATCGGGATGGGCGGATGTGGAATCGAACCATAGTCCTCCCGAAGGCGAGTCCAGTGTGCTAACCATAGCGCCACCTCGCTAAGTAATGCAGTTCGTGTCACGTGGACTTTGCCGGTGGGACACCGCGCGCCCGCCATGGACGCAGGCGTGAAAGGGGGGGGGGGGGGCGCAATAACTGATCGAAAAAAAAGCAAGGAAGGAGACGGTTTAAAAATTGTCCGGGAGAGGAACACGGATTCTGCTACCCTTCGTTTTTCTGCCTCCTGCCCATGAGAAAGAGTCTTCCCCTCGGCCATCGACTGTAAATACACGCTGCTGTGTCACTGCGCTGTTTCTACAGAGTCGAAGTAGCATCATATTGAAACGACTACTATTGAACAGACGAGTCTATCGCTAAATGTGTAGCAAATCATTATAAATCAAAGTCGAAGACTTATTTGTATTGCAGAAAGTTTATTTCTTGTCAGTGATCTCGATACTATCTGGAAGATTAACTCTGGATGTCTGGACGTGCCGGCCAAAGATGCTCGCACATCGTTTCTTTCCAAATTACGACATGGCTGCCACGAAATATCAACTCAAAATAAATATACTTTTCGATTCTACTCCCACATCAGCCTATTATCGCATATTGACATAAAGTTCAACGCCAGATTAAAGAATTCTTCATCACGTACAGACCAGAATTGTCTTGCCTAACTACAATATGGTGGACTATAGAGATAACAAGAATCTGCAGGTTCTGAGATCGGAGATCCACATCCAGGTAGTATAGACAACATTGCCTCTTGTGCATTTTCTACTATCTATGTGAATTTCGTTTTCCTAATTAAAAAGAAGTGATGTACGACTCTGTCATATTCTCCTTCCTCTTCGAGACGGTCCTATATATTTTGTTAGCTTAATTTTATGGTGAAATAATAATGAGATGCGTAAATTGCATTACTTTTGATTTACCCAGATACATGTAGTGCCATACTCCACTAATCAAAAATCTTTTATGTATTTTTCAGCCTGTTAGTTGGAAGCGGTTGGTTCGGTAATGCTATGATCACGCGCAGTAAGTGTGCTATGGTTCCCACATTACAACGTACATCATTCGAGCCTGCAGTTTATAGTTTTAAGGGAAGTCTGATCGTCATCACTATTTTCATGCAAAGCTGATCTTGAACCGTAACAAGTACATGGTCTGGCATCAACAAGCTCAGTGTTTTCCAACTACGATTGGCTATGATAATTGCGACGTTCTGAAGAGAAAAGTTTTTTTATGGTACTAAAACACACTTACGCCGTATCACTGAATTTAGCAGAAAAACATTTTCCTTTTCCTGTCGGATAAGTGATGCGTTCCTCCCTCGTCAGATATTTAACTTTAAAACATTTAACCTTTAAAGGACGTATCTTCATATAAAAGGGAGCTACATTGTACATGCTTTACGTGGCAGCACTGTGCTTTGATGACACAGCCGCCAGCTACACAGCCGGCTCTTGTTTCCGATGGAGTTCTTATGCTTCATCACGGTCTTGTAGGATCTCAAAGGTCGGCATGCGCTTGCTGAAGTTAATATGCTGTTTCATCAACAGCTTCCGGTTTATGCCGATTTCTGTTGATGGAAGGCTAGAGCGAGATGCGACAAAGGAGTAAGAAAGCAAAAAACTTGGATACTGTATGTAATTTACCCGACTCAGGAAACTCACGATACTTGCCTGCGTTAGGGCAATTTATTTATTTGCTACCGGTTTCGGCCAATTACCATCATCTGGCACGAGAAATAGGCTAATAAAACTCACTAATCCATCATGCTGAACCATAAAATCTATCAAACTCTTGAATAATGACACAGAAGGACAGTAATTTTCCACGTCGGCAACCTTCGTCATGCACTCACTACAGGAAACTAACAGGAGTATTCAAAAGTTATTCTAGTACTTTGTTGTCGTTTAGAAGTAATTTCCATTATTATTATTACACTTTAGAGTGAATTAAAAATATTTAGAAAGGTTGATTAATCGAAATCAGTAAGGGCAAAGATTACCGCAATGGTACGCTACGTCTTTGCGAAGGTCTTTCAGTAAGTAATGCAACACTTTTTTTCTCGGCCAATTACGATTAAAAAAAGTCGGAACGTGTTGTGGAATATCGTGCAATATTCCCGCATCAGCCCCTATGGTTTCATCAAGATCCTATAGGCGATGGGGCTGTACTTAGCCATCAAAAAGGCGTCTGTAACGGAAGTCGTTCCAAGAAGACAGCTGTCGATTTTCTTTTGGCGAAAACACAGCATCGCAGATATTCATAGGCGCGTGCACAATGTTTACCAAGACCTGGCAGTGAACAAAAGAACAGTGAGTCGTTGGGCAAGCCGTCTGTCACGATCGTTACATGGTCGCGCGAACCGGTCCGATCGCCCGCGTGGCGTCTAGCCTCACACAGCTGTCACTCCTGCAATCTTGGAAGGTGCAGATATTCTCATTCGAGGTGATCAACGGATCACAATGAGACACTTCGCTGCTCAACTGGACGTCTCTGTTAATAGTGCCAAAACATTCTTCCACCAATTGGTGTACTCAAAGATGTGGGTTCCTCGCCGCCTAACAGAAGACCATATACAGCAATATGTAGTGCGGAATTTCTTGCGCGTTACGAGACTCATCGTGACAATGTTTTGTCAGACATCGTCAAAGATGATGATACACAGGTTCATAACTTCAAAAGCGAAACCAAATGGCAATCCATGGAGCGGCGCCGCACTACCTCACCTCCGAAGGAAAAGTTCAAGGCCGCATCCACAGTCGGTCATGGCGACGACCTTCTGGGACTCTGAAGGTACCACAACAAACTTCATAGTTGATCGCAGCACTGAGAGGGGGACATCAATCAGAATAATCTCTTCTGGGACTCTGAAGAGATTATTCTGATTGATGTCCCCCCTCATAGCGCTGTGATGAACTATGAAGTTTGTTGTGGTACCCTCAGATGATGATGTCTGGGTACTGATTTCTCAGGATCTATGCACCCAAATTGCGTGAAAATGCAATCACATGTCAGCTCTAGTATAATATATTTGTTCAGTGAATACCCATTTATCATCTTGTCTGCTTTAGGACAGGCGACCGTGTTATTTTACTACACCGTTACAATTTCACTAACGTATGTCTTCATCACAGTGACTTATCATCCAGAATTAATCTTTGTAATTACATTTCATTACATTTCAGTCATTATTAGGACAGTGCATCCACTTGACATATTAACGATTAGTTGTACTCTTTTGAAAATCGCGTCTGTTTATTTCTTCGGAATCGATGCCTTTCCTATAACTGAAACATACGTAATCACTGTCGATAACAGCGTGTTTCGGAGTTTGTGTGCAGGTTACAGACTGGCTTAAGGGCGTGGTGTGGCTAACACAGTACCACGGTTTCCCAATGTGACCAGCCGTCTTGGAGGAATGCCGCCTGTGGAATGAGGTACTCGGGTTATATTACGGTACTCATTACCGTTATCCGTTTTGCCCTAAGGACAGAAGCTCCCCCTCTATCGTTCATAATGTGGCTGTTTCACGATTTTCTTTCGGTTATTCAATTTTCTAATTTTATCATTTGTGGAGTGAGTTTGGAAACCACGGATACGTAACAGGTGTTTTCTAACAGACCTCAGCGCAACCTGAGTTTGACCCTACAAATCTTTAAATGAAAGTTCTCTCCCAATTCTCAAGTGAGAATTAATGCGCGTGTTGCGTTGCTGCATATGTCGTTCCATGCTTTTACCCCATGCATTAAAGCTTCTGCTTTTGCTGATTGTGTATTTGCGTATTTATAGAATAAGTGCTTCAAGTTTTTTAGCTCATGTGCTTTGATATTATCAAGTATTGGTGATTCGCTATGGTGCACGATTCATGAAATATGTTAGAATTATCCGTTTCACACATTAGGCAGTGTGTCTGATTAGCGAGAGTAAATAAGTTTAATGACCATCAAAAAAATTAGGTTGGTGCTTACGCTCGTAGCGTTTTGCCGTAAGTTTAATAAACAGAATAGACACACTTAACAGAGACTATAGTCATAAATGATATATTTTCCCACACTATTTACAACAGTCTACCAATGCTTGGGTAACTTTCCGATTCTGTGACTGTATAAATCATGTGGTTTTGAGGTGAAGAACTCGTCATGTGGAACGCATTTTCATCTGGAAAGAAAGTTCCCTGAAAGTTGTTCGATAGAGAGGGGAGGAGGTGACAACCACTTCATGCAGTCTCCCCCGGCGCTCTTCTTGGGCTGCGTCTGCAAAATGTCTGAGTTGTTGACAATAAATATTAGCAGTGATGGCTGCTCATCAAAAAAGCAATTCGTAGTACACCACACCATCGTTATTCCACCAGATGCGTAACATAATCTTTTGTGGATGCACGCAGATCTTTATACGGGGAGTTGCTGCTTTGTTTGGTTCAACCATTCCTACCTTTTCCTTATGTTCGCATAAAGGCACGATTTCTCGTCGCTATTAATGATACAGTGTAGAAATGGTCGATGTTGTTCACGAACCAACTAATGACGAGCAAGCAGAAATGAAGTTATGGCCACCCGTTAATTTCTGTGATTTTCGCTTAGAACGTGAGGTACTCATACACCGGCTTTTGACTCTCCCCATTTGCATGCAGACATCGCACAATGGTGTTAAGATCAGAATTCATCACAGTTTACCAGTTCTCGAGTGCCATGACGCTGTTCATTGTGGATTAAACAATCTTCATGGTACCCTGAAGGTCCTCTTGAAGGTGTAGAGTCCCTAATGTTAAAAGAATAAAACCATATTCTTGCCTTGCTCCGTCCAGTGGCATCATCCTCTTACACGAGCAAATGTTTCTGGCTGCTTCCGCTGTTGTCACCTCTCTACTGAACTCCATTTGGCATTCGATTTTCTATCGTCCACAGCTCCACTCACTACCTCAAAATGACAAAACGGCAATATGTAAACTCAAATATTAACAGTGGGGTACAGACAAAAAATGACAGCGCATAAATAAATCCATAGCAGTTGGAATATCAACATACAAAACAAAAATGCTGCGAACTTATGCTCCAATCTAATAATCAAATTAATCACATTGCCCCCTTTCCCTGTTAGAGAATGTTCGAGAAGTACGGTAACAGCTTCATACACCCGTTCATAAGAAACAAGAACAGCTATGTTCTCTCTGAGTACTTACAGATTGCAGCAGCGGTTTGGCTTCCATATCAGAAAGGAAATCTGAAATGTCATACCGTCGAGTAAATCTAATACGTGATTTGTCAACTGTTATGTGAATTACAGCTGCCGACTACATAGTCTACAATTTATTTACAAGATATAAGTAGGATTTAGCCGCTGTCGGTAGGCTGTCTTCTGGCAGCGGACGCGATATTTCCGGAAAGTTGGCGGCGGCGCGGGACGGAAATAGCTGAGAGCCGGCGGCAGCAGCGTGGATTCGCATCAATAATTAACGCGCGGGGTGGTGGCAGCCCTGAATATTAATGCCACCCAGAGGAGCACGCTAGCTACCCCGACACGGCAAATATTTTCAGTTCTCGGGGCGTGGCCTCCGTCTGGTATTCTCTCAACCTGCGCCTTCTTGATTTAACTACGTTAAACTGCTCGCAACTCTTTGGAAAACTCTTAGATAGGTGTGCAGGTACCTTGGACCGCTTCTCTTGGTAAACACGTCAAGTATAATTTTACTTTCAGATGAAGTATGCTTAAAATTCTGGCGCAGACTGTCCCCCTTGTAATAGGATTGTAACGGCGTAAGGAACAGAAATTATCTATATTACTACAGCTTGTAGGTTTTTTTTCTTTCCTCCTTCTTATGAACTACGAAAGAACTTTTCCTCAGCGAGGCACCATAGAAAACGCGTCAATGAGCACACGTTAAGTGAGAGGTCTGATCCAATCAGTGCCACTTAATTACGCACTGCAGCATACATTCACGATTCGAGAGCGAGTTAAGAAGCTCGAAAGTGGACTTACTGAAGTTCAAATTCTCCTTCATGTCAATACATTCTCTACAAAGTTTTGGTGCATGACGAATCCATTACTGAGCTCAGATTCTGGAAAGTCTGCAAAATATTCGCGTGCGACTGTCATAGCTTCCTCGAACTCAAAACGATAACTAGACACCAGTCTGTATGTGGGAATATGCAGTAATCAGACATTGTAAAAGCTGATTATTTGGGAGGATATTACAAAAATTCACACTTCCGAGCCCTGAATTGGTTCAAATGGCTCTGAGCAGTATGGGATTTAACTGCTGTGATCATCAGTCCCCTAGAACTTAGAACTACTTAAGCCTAACTAACCTTAGGACATCACAAACATCCATTCCCGAGGCAGGATTCGAACCTGCAACCGCAGGAGCCGCGCGGTTCCAGACTCTCCCGTAGCGGTCGCGCGGTTCCTGACTGTAGCCCTGAATTCCTCATTTTCCCAAGCATATTAGTTGACAAGTTCATGGTGATTTTCTTTCCTTTCCAGCCCAAAACATATCTCACTTATTTTTTGATTCAATTAACTCAAACAAATGCGCAGTATTCTGCAGTCACTGTTTTACCTTTTTTCAAGATAAACCAAGAGTGCGGCGGCGTGGTTCTATACGTTCCCTTTACGACGGACCTGCACCTACCTGTGAACGTTGTCTCAGCAGATCATCAGTAGGAAAGCCGAGTGAAACCTATTGCACTTCGACGTGAACCAGGCTGCAATTTAAGTCACTAATCGACGTTTCGGGAGACACACGGAATGTAAGTTTGGAAATTTTGTCCTCAATTAATATATTCTGAAACTTAGGTGAACAAGTGTCACTGCCAAGCCCGTGCTAGTCTTAACACTCAGTCACTCACAATCCCTTTCACTCACGTTAGAAAGTTTATGATGTTGCATTTCCCGAAAACGTAATAGCTACAAAAATACTGATTGTTATAGATCGATAATGCTCGCCAAATATTAAGTCTGTCGGTACCAAATGCAGTCACAGTTTTTTAGCCACCGACCTGCTCAATACGCCACACGGAATATATGTCTTATCTCGTCACAATATTTACTTAAAAATTCCGAAATTTCTACACACACATCGGAATAATTATGCCGTCACTTTCCAACACTTTTGATGTATGAAACACTGCTAGATCCGGCAACTTATCATTTCCATCGGAACTACTACTGCACACGTCCGATCTCTTTCATGGCTAGGCTTCGACTCTTCTCTAGAATAAGTCTTCTCTACCAGCAAAGAAATGCGCGCGATGAATATTGCTTTACAATTGGTCACTTTACTCAACAGCCAATAGCAAAACAACACTCTGCCGCGTCAGTTCGCGCTTTTCATCAATAACCAATCGCAAAATTATAAACCTGACGACTGCACTTTTTAGCGACGTAATTATCTAATATATTGAAGTTTTGTTTATGCATAAACTTATTTACTATTGTTATTTATAACCGAATTAACTTTCCCTTTAACATAAACTTACTTTACAAAACTTCTATAAAAATCCCCTTTGTCCATATCCATAGTTCTTCGAAATGTTCCCACACTAAATCCTAGTACATAACTCGTTAAACAATTATCTTCATATTAACCTTAAACCACATTCACGCATCATTCATACTGCTAAAACACATTTATAACATTTTACATACACAAAAAGAAATAATAACATTTTATGAAAATACTAGAACAGTTTATGAAAAACATTCTATTACTTTAGTGCAGTCTAGTGGGCACAATCGAAACTAAATCAGTCCCTTATCCAATACTGTCCTCTATCGGCTGATACATAAACTACATGCGCGTCCAGTCTCGCGTCACCATCTGTCACTATCCAGCTCTGAGGCACATCTCCCACTTAACCGACACCGAGGCAGGATCGTTATACGGCGCTACGCCTCAAGAGGTACCCCCTTAAATATCAAAGACCTGCCCGTAACTCTTCTGGAAGGTGAAATCGACTTCGGCATTTCTGGTACACTTCCATTTCCAACTGCTGCTATAATAGTTCCTTGCATTAGTGTCAGCTCCACCTGTGACCCATTATTATTAATTGGATTATTTTTAAAACTCTTGTAGGACAGATTCTTTTTCACATCTACTTTGGAGGTCACTAAATGCATACGGCATGCTGCTTCCACAAGCTTTCTCACCAGTAAGAAGTAAAAGTTTTTTTATGTGCTTATGGCATAAATAATTTCGTACGCCTTTAACGGTTCAAAACTATTCGCCTATTTCGAAAGTATTTTCATCCTCGATATGAATCATCTTCAAAAGCGGTACCATCCTGTTTGAATGTTGTCACCCTTTTCGTACGGTTGAATGTGTAGAGGAAGAATGCTGATGAGCTCTTACGGAATCAGAACCAATTTCATTTCTGATAAACCGATAAAATAAAAGCTTTCATGAATTTTATTGTATCCGCCTGAAAGAGCCACATCCTGCGTGACTACTTTAAAAGGTCTGATACGGAAATTTATTCCTCAATTGTAGATAATGTTTAATTTGCGCTGTAGCATAACACGCAACATCACAAAAAAGTGAACATTTGTTTGATTATAACATCATCACTGTGTTTGGCTGATAAATACGTCAACATCTATGCTCTGCAGTTCACCTTATGGTGTGTGGTGGAGGGCTCTTCCAGTACCAGCTTAATTCCCTCCTTTCCTGTTTCGTTTACGATGAACTGCTGCCGCTTAGCTTCCGTACAGTCGGCAGTATCATTGGTTTTCCGTCTGTCATTTTGTCAGATGTGGGCCTATGTGAGAGGAAATAATATGTTAGCAGACTTTTCTTGGTAAGCACGCTCTGGAGTTGGTATCTGTAAACCTCTCCCAGACGCACAACGCCTTTTGCAGCGTCTAAGACTGGAGTCTGACGACTGTTGTCGTATTGCTCTCGCAATTTATAAACGAACCAATGACTATACGTACCGCTCTTCTTTTGATCTTCTTTATCTCCTATATTAACCTGACCTAGAAAGATCTAAGATTGACAAGGAGTATACAAGAACTGGTCACGCAAATGTTTTATAAGACATTTTTTGGGGTTAAATACATTTCCTGAAGATTCTTGCCGTGAATATCAGTCTGATATTTCATTTTCCCGTATTAGTCTTTGTAACTGAGCCACTTTATGTTGCTTCTGACGGTTGCCCCTGAATATTTTATGGTTTCTAGTAATTTATCGACAATAGTGTAATCAAAGATAACTTTGCCATTCTATTTATTTGTGTGCACGGCTTTTATTTATTTACGTTGAGGGCCAAACATGCGTCCCTGCATCAATTGCAGATTCCTTTCAAGTCTTCCTGCATTTCGTTGCGTTTTCTAGCGTTTCAGCATCCATGTATACACGTCATCTTCATCCAGCAGCGCTTCCACAGGGGAGGGGGGGCTTCCAGTGTTATCCACAAGATCATTTTCCTGTATATACAGAGTGTTTCAATGTCTTTGCTTCGAAGCTCTAGGGGTGATAGACCACGTCGTGGATAACAACCTTTGTTAGAAATAAATGTTAGATTCTAGGCGACCTTTAGTATTTGCTGTACTTGGGACAACGAAATTTCACCGAACAATCAGGGTCTTCTGACAAGGCGTGCTGCGTACTACTAAACCCGGTAATTTAATACATGATTTTCAACAAGAAAACCCAAAGAATGAATGTAAGTGGAGAAAGATATTTTACTAGAGAATCATGAACTATAACTGGCTCGACTTGGCTCGGTTTATCCCCTTTCACGTGGTGCACATGACTGGGTTAAAGGCAACACACACTGCGTATGCAAGTCGCTGAGTGCCTACTCTGGGGAGCGTCAGCGAATGTTTTGTCACCAACGAATGCTGTTTCCTGTGATATGATCTATCACCCTTAAATCTGAGATGCAAATGTTTTGAAACACCTCTACCCATATCCACTCTCCTTTGTCTGCCTGTAGTCTCCTTTCCCTTTTCTCTGACCATATTACCCTCCCCCTCTCTCACTATCCCTCTCCTACCCCATCTCTCTCCTCAGCCATGGCCATCTGCACACGGAGCCCCTGCAAAAAGAGGACGATAAAGCAGGCTGGTACTACTCTCACACATGACGCCTGTTGTGCAGGGAAGTCTACACAATATGAAGGGCTGCCAGACCATTTCTCGCCCCTGGCGTTTAGGTTGCACTGTAAAACACGATGGTAGGGCAGGCCTTATACTCTTTCCACACAATCCATATGTCATGCAAAGCAGTCTATACATCTATACGCAAGGGCTCAAAAAGTAACACGTTTTTGTCCATATCTCCACTCCTATTGGAGCTAGGAGGATAAAGCCCAAAGTTCTTACACTTGTGAGGCCTGGTGTTTCTGCGCCAAATGTGGCTGAAATCTATACAAGGACCTTGGAGGAGATCTCAGGTATACACATATACACTGTTTTATACACACAGAGAAGATATTTAAAGATTTCACCCCAACAAGAACGATATATCTGCTATGGATTCCTGAACGCTGTCAAAATGTTGCTGCAATGCTGCCGTTGCTTATATTTTGTGCACTTGTGACACTGTGCATGGAACTGCGTAGCATGCCTTCCAGAAGTCAAGAAATGTGTCATCAACTTTGGTGTCGTTGCGTACGGCGCTCTGGATCTTATGGAAAAACTGAGAGAGTCCCACAAGATCTCCATTTCTGGAATTCATACTGATTCCTAGAGATTTTAGTTCTCTCGGAGAGACACAATACGCAGACAAATATAGTACTCTATAATACCGTACAACATATTCATATCAACGATATAGGCCTATAATTGTGTGAATATCCTAACGACCGTTCTTGAAAACGGAAATGACCAGTGCTTTTATTCCAATCATTTGTTACCTTTCACTGATGTATCAGTTTAAACAGCGGTCACGTTCTTTCGCGTAACCTGTGTGGAGCCGTACACATATCGTCAGGTCTAGATGTCGTTGGTCTGATGAGCGTTGAAGTTTATTTTCTATTCCGTGATTACATGATTACAGTGTCTGCTGTATTGGGGCGTTCATAGGGAGATTGAAAGGAGAATACATATACGGTCATCCACGGTGAAATTATTGCAGAAATTCTGTTTTTTATCTTCCATTTCAGTGACAGTATGATCACTAATAGTCTAAATAACTGATTTTATATCCGTCTGCTGACTTCATATCGGACCAAATCTAACATTCTTAGAACTTCTCGTCAGTTCGGTCAGCAAGTTTTACTTTCGTTGTCACTGAAACCATCCATCGTCGCTCATCCTAGTCAAGTTCTGTTGTTGTACGTCAACAAAATGTTATCAAAAACTTTTTGCCATCACGAGTTTATTCCCAAACTGCTCGAAGTAATTTTCAGGAAAGAATTCCGTAAAAATCTCACGCAAATGCGTGTAAGTCCATTTTTGTACAAGGTGATGAGAGACTTCGGCTATTTAATACAAAACGTAAAATTAAAAATACGTTCACCCGTCTCTATTATGAATGTAATTTATTTATGCGACCAGTTTCGGCGATTCGCTTCGTGATCTTCAGTCCAGAGTGTTGAGACAACAGCAATGACAGTGTAAACTGCATAACAAAAGGGGCGGTGTAAAATTTACGAAGTAATATGTAGTAAACATTTAACATTAGCTAAACTGTACAAGGTGTAAGTCAGCGATAAATTAAGGAATAAATCGAGAAAACCGGTTCCCACTATATTGATGTAAACTAGGAAACTATATATAGTAAAGTGGACCTAGTCACATACTGACAAGCTACTAATATGTAACGCTAATGTCAAGACTTGTTAATCAATTGTAGCAATACGATCACAGTTGTGTACTGATGAGAACGATCTAAAGATGAAAGACTTTTTATATCTTACCATACACTAACAAAACTATTTTTCCGAAGGTCAACCCCTCCGTTAACTACCTATATCACATTGTACAATACACTAATAAAAATAAGAATTTAATGTTCCATCATCGATTCATAAGATGCCACCTATTTAATAAAAACGCGTTTAATGAAGCAAAGTGTGAAGCTAACGCTATATTCACCAGTTAGGATGTATTAAAATATCATATGGAATAGGTCACAACCAGTATTGACAAGAAGTTTCAAGTCTGCTGGTAGGCAGACGTAAGGCTAGATGACATTGCGAGCTGTTCAAAATATTCAAATGTTTGTGAATTCTTAAGGGACCAAACTGCAGAGGTCATCGGTCCCTAGGCTTACACACTACTTACACTAACCTATGCTAAGAACAACACACAAACCGATTCACGAAGGAGGACTCGAACCTCCGGCGGGAGGGGCCGCGCAGTCAGTGACATGGCGCCTCTAACCGCGCGGCCACTCCGCGCGGGTAGCGAGCTGTAAACTACGAGGTTACTCTACAGACATGTTCCAGAATATGCACACAACTGATGAGAAAAATATTCGTTGCAATCAAACAACTAAAGACACATGCCTTTATATGACACATGGCTCTTATTCAGGGTACGACTGGGGATAGTTTGACCTTGACCAGAAAAACAAAACTGGCACAGTGGACCAAAAACAAAGGACGAATCCAGTTGTCGCGTAGTAAATATCGTATTATAGTGTGGATAATAATAAGACGCTTATGAGGTCAAAAGTTATGACGTGAGTATCCACAGGTGTGTTGCTGAATCATATACACGTAATTATCTTTGTCGTAATTTACCCATAATATTTAAGCAACGCGCCAAAAGGCAGTGTCAGTTAAGTTGGACAAACGAATGTATTGAGTAGACGCAAAGTACACACAGGCAATATTTGGAGGCCGTATACTTACTCCATATGAAATCAAAAGTTATGTAGAAACATCTATATGTCATACAATAAAACAGAATGCAAGGGAACAGTTAAAGCGGCAACAAGGGTTATCAATGGTGTGTATGCTCCCCAAATATGTCAAACGACCAGCCCTAAAACAAAAACTGTGTGAGGCTATACTACGAAATGTGTAATACGTAAGTCAATCGGTACCTTCATGAGTAGATGGTTAAATGAGAATGTGGATGTCAAGGGGTATGCCAGAAACACTACGTTGACTATTGTCAAGGCGTAAGAAATACAGGTGTATAATCCGAAATAACACAACTACGTCATCTAATAAAGGTGCAGATGTGTGAAAAGAAAGACCTGACATGTACTAGCAAGTAAGAACTCACAACAATAATACCATAATGCTAAAAATTGTAGTGTAGTTACACATCAAAGAATTAAAGTAGGCGA
Source organism: Schistocerca cancellata (assembly GCF_023864275.1). Classification (NCBI taxonomy): domain Eukaryota; kingdom Metazoa; phylum Arthropoda; class Insecta; order Orthoptera; family Acrididae; genus Schistocerca; species Schistocerca cancellata. The sequence continues at coordinate 693,658,298 of NC_064626.1, forward strand.
GGGAGTAGCTTAAGGCAATGTTAACATACGTCATACAAAACTTGTGAAAACCAGAAAGGTACCAAAATAAAACACCTATGCTATATCATGAATAAAAAACCACGCTGTTGTAGTGCAGCCCAGAAAGATGGCGTTAATAATAAAATAAGAAATATGTTACACTCCAAGTGTGTGAGCAAAATTGCGAGGGAAAAGTACAACAATCACAACCTACTATTAAGTATTGTTCGTAGTGTTGTTTCCCACATATTGAGTCCACATGAAAGCATAGCATAACATCACTGTTTCATTCATAACCAGGAATTTATGTTAATGTATTCTAATGTAAAGGCAAACATGGATGCGAAAGAGAACCCCATGGTAATTGTAAGCGAATCAGACGATCATAAATTTAAAACATTCTAACATGTTGTACAGTAGTCTGATACCACAATTGGGAAGTAAAACGTCTGCAATTTATGGTGACAATATTAGAAGAAAGAAACAGGTTGCACAAGCCACCAGCTGTAGTCATGGCATACAATCAACTAATTTGAATAAATGCTTAACACTCTGACATGAAGTAAAAAGGAAGGATCAGAAAAGAAAGTGCAGACTGCGATCAGCACATATATACCAGAGAGCTGCGTTAGAAGTTTAGGAAATTATAAGAGTTGTTTGCAGTCTTCCTGTTTGGTTCATGTCAGTGTGTTAAGCATTTATTCACATAGGTTGATAATACACCATGACTACTGATGGTGGCTTGTGCAATCCGTTTCCATCTTTTAATATTAGTCAGCATAAAATACAGAGGCATCGGTTCCCAGTCGTTGTTGCAGACTAATGTAGTCTCATCTTTTAATTCATTTATAAGTACAATATAGTTCTACTTTGCGTCTAGTTTGTCTGTATATTGGAAAACATTAACATAGTTTCCTGGTTATGACTTCCATTGATACACAGTGCTTTAATGTGGACTTAATATACCGTATAGGAAACAACTCCACGAAGGATACATAATTGCAGGTTGTGGCCGTGTTGTACTTTTCGCTTGCAATTTCGCTTACTACACTGGGTGTGTAAGTACACATGATGATGTTTTATTGGTATTCAATATATATTTTTTTAACCCAATTTGATTACGGTTATCAGGCCCTCTCTTACATTGGACTAGAGTTTCATACATGCAGACTTACAAATTGTTCAAATGGCTCTGAGAACTGCGGGACTTAAAACTACTTAAAATTAACTAACCTAAGGACATCATACACATCCATGCCCGAGGCAGGATTCGAACCTGCGACCGTAGCAGTCGCGCGGTTCAGAATTGAAGCACCTAGCACCACTCGGCTGCAGAGTTACATCATAGTTAATAAGAAATAACAGTTTTAATATGACAACTAGTACTAAAATGGTGTGTCTGAAGTGGCCGGCTGGGGTGGTCGAGCGGTTCTGGGCGCTGCAGTCCGAACCCGCGAGGCTGCTACGGTCGCAGGTTCGAATCCTGCCTCGGGCATGGGTGTGTGTGATGTCCTTAGGTTACTTAGGTTTAAGTAGTTCTAAGTTCTAGGGGACTGATGTCCTCAGAAGTTACGTCCCATAGTGCTCAGAGCCATTTGAACCATTTTTTTTGTTTGAAGTGGCAGTGTGAGTATAGTAGATGACAAAAAGGATCTAAGTATAGGAGGATAAGCCCTAGTGAAACAGAAATAAAATGAACCAGCGTAACTCACACAGTGGAGGATGAGAAAGTAAGATATATAAATCAAAGTAGTTCCCTTCGGTAGCTATACACCGGCGGAGATGCTGTTCTCAGGCTTGGTAGCTGTGCTGAAACGCTTAACTGATAAGGCCTTTCTTTTGAACGCTCTCCAAGTCCCAATGTGACGTCCTTTTAAGACGTTTCTCAATTTAGGGAAAAGAAGATAAAAACGATTCAGGTGAATACGAGCTACGGAACAAGAGTTCAAAAATTCCGTAACGAAAGTGGCCGTGTGACATGGGGCCTTGTCATGATGCAGCATTCACTTGTCTGCCATGTACAGTCATATTCGATTCACCTTTTCCCTGAGCCTTTCGAGGAAATCTTCGTAAAATGCTTGATTGACAATTTGTCCTAGAGGAACAAATTCTTAATGCACGATACCTCCACTGTCGAAAAAGAAAATCAGCATTGCTTTGATGTTTTATTTGCTCATTCGAGCTTTCTCCGGTCAAGGAGGTGTCTCAGTGTGCCACTCCTTATTTGCTGCTTTGTCTCAGGGCCATAGTAAAAATCGTGGATTCATCACCTGCGATCAAATGACTAAATCATGCGCAAATATTTTCAGTCGTCTCAAGAGGATCAACGCACATGTTTCTTCGACTGTCCTTCGAGGTTTTTTGGCACTATTTTCACACAAACCTTCCACATGTGCAAAATTTGTTATATGGTGAAAGTGTTTAAGTTTAACAAGTCACCAATCATGTTGTTAATCGTGGGTTTGATCTCACAAGAGCACGCACACGTTAAACGTTTCCATCAGTTTTTGAAGTTGATGGTCTCCCTGAGCGAAGATCATCTCCAACCTGTTCTCGGCCTCCCAAAAATGATCTGTGCCAGTGAAAAACTTGTGCTCGGATTCCCCAAGTTCAACATAAAACTTGATACATAAAGTCGCTCTAATTTCCAGTGTTCCATTTTCCTACTACAACTTCACTGAAGGCGCTCTCAAACATCACGTGATGGCCGTACGCAGCTGAAACTCGGACTGGAACGGACGAAATTACTGGTCTACACAAGTAGAACGACACAATGTTGCCAGATCGCTCACGGTGTTAGCAGTCTCATTACTTTTTTCACAAGGAAAATGTATTCTCAGAGCACTGAAAATGAATGAGCCAAGTGTGATCTCAACACAGTGAAAGTATTTCGTGAACCTATAGAGGAAGTAACAGCAATTGAGACAGTACAGGAAGCAATGAACGACATAGTCACCTACAGATTTCGCATCAGCTGGCTTAGAGAAGCAATCTAACCCATCACTTGAATAACGATAAGAGATACAAATTGGAAAAACTTTGTAGCGCCTATTGCCGTACACTTTGTTTAAAATATACAGAGATGGTATAGCATGCATACCTGACATTGTCAGAACACCAATGGAAGACTGTTAACGTAAATCCAGCATAGAAGGTGGGCTTACAGGAGCAAAATGAGAAAATTGTTAATAAGAAAATTTTGGAAATTTGTGGTAAGTTCCTATGGGACCAAACTGCTGAGGTCATCAGTCCCTAGGTTTACACACTGCTTAATCTAACTTAAAGCGTGGCTGTCAATGAGAACACAATCACTAAAACGGTCAATGGACCGAACTTATATCGATAGTACCAAAAAAAGAGGTGTCGGCGCAATAGTGAAATACATATTCATAACAGACTGTAGAAAACGGAACGAAAGCCTTTCCCATCCCCAACATAAATGAGACACTGAACTAATTGGGAAAGCGAAGTAATTCTGCACTTTATATTTGGTCACTGAATGCTATCGGATTTTAATGGTACCAAAGGGGCTAAATAATGCATCAAGTACGTTTCAGGGATTAATGAATGTTTCTTTGGCAGGACTGCAAGGGACGAAGTGTTTAGGGTACTTGGATAACATAATGCTCTATGGAAGTTCGTTACAGGAACGTAATGAAAGACTACAGGAAATCGTGCATAGATCAAGGGCATCAAGGTGCAGAGCCAGATGAGTGTAATGTGGAAAAGTTGAAGAACTTTCTAGTTCAGAAATCCATCAAGGAATTGAAGTAATCTCTAGGATTCACTGGATATTGTTGTTGGTTCATTCTAAATTTCAGTGAAATTACGAATCCATTCCATAAACTGCTGAAGACTGAAGTGCCATTAGAACAGGAAGGCAGTTTAGAAGCGGCTTTTGGAGAACTGAGAGAGAGATTAGTAAATTCTCCAATACTGAGCTACCTGGATTTCGAGAAACCGTTTATAGTAACAATAGACGCCAGCAGAGAGGCTTTGGGAACACCTCTGTAACAAGGGAAGATAGGCAATGATTTACCAATCGCCTATATTCGCGGTAATTCAATAATACTGAAAGGAAATATCCTGTAGCTCAGAGAACTTAGCAGCTGTGTGGGCTACAAAACATTTCAGGTCACACTTCTGTTGGAGACATTTTGCCATAGTAGCAGATCACAAGACACTACTTGGATTTTCAGTGTCAAAAATGAACCATCAAGTTTACTAAAATGAGGGTTGAAACTGAGGAGTATTATGATTAGTATGTGCATAAACCTGGAAAGCTCAATACAAATACAGATGCATTAACATGAATGCAGTTTGGTAATTTAGACTGTAGAGGATGTAAGTGAAAGTATGGGGAATGTAAGAGTGGTTAGAGAAAACAAAGAAGAGGAGGACGGAAACGAGGAACCTAGTGCAGAGGACAACGTGGAAATTATGATGGAAATACACGACAATCTGTTAGGTGGACATTAAGATATTCACAGGACCTAAGACTGAATACAGAATTATAAAGAGTGGAATTCCATGCTGTACTATAGTATTCCAAGGAACCATCATTATAAGACTTTTGTATACATTTAAGCACTGTATACTCGTTCAGTCTCCCTATATAGTCTTGCCTTCACCCCCCCCCTTTTTCTCTCCCCCCCCCCTCTCTCTCTCTCTCTCTCTCTTTCTGTCTTCATTTTCTTCTGCGGATGTCAGCATACTTATCTGAACCGATGTTGTGTAACACTGTTGGTACTGATTCTCTTCTTTTTGTAGTAGGTATAAGAAAGTTGCATTAGACTGTTACATACCCCAGAAAAACAGCTGGGTCCTGCACTACAACATGAATCGTTCCTCACGATTTCAACTTTGGGCCAATTATGTTTTTCAAATTTGTTTATGCCTTATCATTAACCCTACATTTAGCTATATAGCTTTTTCATTAATCTGTTATGAAAGTGTAATTATTACATATTCATGTCAGAAACGAAGGGTAAAGTAAATAATGTATTCGTGGGTCACAGCTTTGACTCACAGATACGATAAAATAAGTGATATCTATTATGTGTCTCATCCTGTTTTGGTGACATAGTGGTGCTTGTTGCGGATGATAGCAACGCAAGCAAACTCGTTAAGCAAGAACCATTTGCTCGCTCCTCTCTCCGTTAGGAGTGACCTTCACTGAGGTGACAAAAGTCATGAATAACAATATACACGTGAAAAGATAGATGTAGTATCACGTACGCAAGACACAAAATGGCAGTGCATTGGCTCAGACGTCATTTGCACTTGGGTGATTCATGCAAAAACCTTCTGACGTCATCATAACCGCACAGAAATTAACAGACTTTGAACATAGAATGATAGTTGGATCTAGGCGCATTACATTCGGATTCGATTTCGGAAATCGTTGGGGAATTCAACGTTCCGAAAGCCACAGAGTCAAGAGTGTGCCCGAGGATACCAAATTTCAGGCATTACCTATTTACAATTTGTACAGAAACCAGATGGCAGTTATAAGAGTCGAGGGGCATGAAAGGGAAACAGTGGTTGGGGAGGGAGTGAGACAGGGTTGTAGCCTCTCCCCGAAGTTATTCATTCTGTATACTGAGAAAGCAGCAAAGTAAACAAAAAAAAAATTCGGAGAAGGTATTAAAATCCATGGAGAAGAAATAAAAACTTTGAGGTTCGCCGATGACATTGTAATTCTATCAGAGACAGCAAAGGACTTGGAAGAGCAGTTGAACGGAATGGACAGTGTCTTGAAAGGAGGGTATAAGATGAACATCAACAAAAGCAAAACGAGGATAATGGAATGTAGTCGAATTAAGTCTGGTGAAGCTGAGGGTATTGGATTAGGAAATGAGACACTTAAAGTAGTGAAGGAGTTTTGCTATTTGGGGAGTAAAATAACTCATGATGGTAGAAGTAGAGAATATATGAAATGTAGACTGGCAATGGCAAGGAAAGCGTTTCTGAAGAAGAGAAATTTGTTAACATCGAGTATAGATTTAAGTGTCAGGAAGTCGTTTCTGAAAGTATATGTATGGAGTGTAGCCATGTATGGAAGTGAAACATGGATGATAACTAGTTTGGACAAGAAGAGAATAGAAGCTTTCGAAATGTGGTGCTACAGAAGAATGCTGAAGATTAGATGGGTAAATCACATAACTAATGATGAAGTATTGAATAGAATTGGGGAGACGAGGAGTTTGTTGCGCAACTTGACAAAATGGAGGGACCGGTTAGTAGGACACGTTCTGAGGCATCAAGGGATCACAAATTTAGCACTGGAGGGCAGCGTGGAGGGTAAAAATCGTAGCGTAAGACCAAGAGATGAATATACTAAGCAGATCCAGAAGGATGTAGGTTGCAGTAAGTACAGGGAGATGAAGAAGCTTACACAGGATAGGGTAGCATGGAGAACTGCATTAAATCAGTCTCAGGGCTGAAGACCACAACAACAACCGCTCACCACGGACAACGCAGCGGCCGACGGCCTTCACTTAACGATCGAGAGCAGCGGCGTTTGCGTAGTGTTGTCAGCGCTAACAGACAAGCAACAATGCGTGAAATAACCGTAGGAATCAGTGTGCGACGTACGACGAAAGTATCCTTCCGGACAATGCGGCTAAACTTGGCATTAATGAACTATTGTACCAGACGACAGCAAAATATCGCCGCGCAAAGCCTCTCTTAGGCCCGTGACCATATCGGTTGGATCCCAGACGGGAAAACCGTGGACTGGACATATGAGTGCCGATTTCAGCTGTTAAGAGCTGATTGTAGAGTTCGAGTGTGGTGGAGACTTCACGAAGCTGTATATCCAGGTTGTCAACAAGACACTGTGCAAGCTGGTGGTGGCTCCAAAATGATATGGGCTGTGTTAACATTGAATTGCCTGGGTCCTGGTTCTGTACAGCTAATTGGATACCATTTGCAGCCATTCATGGGCTTCGTGTTCCAAACAAACGATGGTTTTTTTTATGGATTACAATGCGCCATGTCACTGGGCCACAATTGTTCGCGACTGGTTTGAAGAACATTCTGGACATGAGTCGTGCTTGGGTAGCCTAGATGGTAGAGCACTTGCCTGCGAATGGCAAAGGTCCCGAGTTCGAGTCTCGGTCGGGCACACAGTTTTAATCTAAAAATGGCTCTGAGCACTATGGGACTCAACATCTTAGGTCATAAGTCCCCTAGAACTTAGAACTACTTAAACCTAACTAACCTAAGAACATCACAAACATCCATGCCCGAGGCAGGATTCGAACCTGCGACCGTAGCAGTCCCGCGGTTCCGGACTGCAGCGCCAGAACCGCTAGACCACCGCGGCCGGCAGTTTTAATCTGCTAGGAAGTTTCATATCAGCGCACACTCCGCTGCAGAATGAAAATCTCATTCTGGACAGTTTGAGAAAGTGAGTGGGCCACCCAGATCGCCTGACGTGATTTTCATCGAACATTTAATGGACGTAAACCGAAGGTCAGTGCGTGCACAAAATATTGCACTAGCAACACCTTCGCAGTTATCGACTGCTATAGAGGCAGCATGGCTCAGTATTTCTTCAAGGGTCTTCCAACGAATGTTTTAGTCCATGCCACGTCGAGTTGCTTTACTACGCCGGGGAAAAGGAAGGAGATATCCCATGAGATTTGTCACCTCCGTGTATGCTCCCATCACTTCGGTTATTTAATTATTTATTTATTGTTCCGTGGGACCAAATTAAGGAGAAGTCTCCATGGTCATGGAACGAGTCAATACATGGAATTATAACACGATAGTAGAAACATATAAAAGAAATATAAAAAACATATTCAGGCGATAAGTCTTAAGTTTAAATAAAGAAAATCAACACTGTACCACTGGAATTTGCTTAATTTTTTAGCTCTTCCAGGAGCTCATAGACAGAATAGAAAGAGTGAGCCATGAGGAAACTCTTCAGTTTAGACTTAAAAGAGTTTGGGCTACTGCTAAGATTTTTTTAGTTCTTGTGGTAGCTTATTGAAAATGGATGCAGCAGAATATTGCACTCCTTTCTGCACAAGAGTCAAGGAAGTGCATTCCACATGCAGATTTGATTTCTGCCTAGTATTAACTGAGTGAAAGCTGCTAACTCTTGGGAATAGGCTAATATTGCTAACAACAAACGACATTAAAGAGAATATATACTGTGAGGGCAATGTCAAAATTCCCAGACTATTGAATAGGGGTCGACAAGAGGTTCTCGAACTTACACGACATATAGCTCGAACAGCCCGTTTTTGAGCCAAAAATACCCTTTTTGAATCTGATGGATTACCCAAAAAAATAATACCATACGACATAAGTGTATGAAAATATGCGAAGTAGACTACTTTTCGTGTTGAACTGTCACTTATTTCAGATACTGTTCTAATGGTAAATAAAGCAGCATTTAGTTTCTGAACAAGATCCTGGACGTGGGCTTTTCACAACAGCTTACTATCTACCCAAACGCCTAGGAACTTGAACTGTTCTGTCTCGCTTATAATATGCCCATTCTGTCTGACCAAAATATCGGTTCTTGTTGAATTGTGAGTTAGAAACTGTAAAAACTGTGTCTTACTGTGATTTACCATCAAATTATTTTCCACAAACCATGAACTTATTTCATGAACTACATTATTTGATACTGTTTCAATATTACACACAAGATCCTTCACTACCAAGCTGGTGTCATCAGCAAACAGAAATATTTTTGAATCACCTGTAATACTAGAAGGCATATCATTTATATTAATAAGAAACAGCAGTGGCCCCAGCACCGACCCTTGGGGAACGTCCCACTTAACAGTGCCCCATTGGGACTGAACATCACTACCATCAATATTGGAGAATTACCTTCTGCTTTCTGTTCTTAAAGTAAGAGGCGAACCAATTGTAAGCTACTCCCCTTATTCCATAATGGTCCAACTTCTGCAGTAATATTTTGTGGTCAACACAGCCAAAGCCTTCGTTAAATCAAAGAAAACACCTAGCGTTCGCAACCTTTTATTTAATCCGTCCAAAACCTCACAGAGAAAAGAGAATATAACATTTTCAGTTGTTAAACCATTTCTAAAACCAAACTATACATTTGACAGCAAATTATGTGAATTTAAATGCTCCAGTAACCTTGTATATACAACCTTCTCGATAACTTTAGCAAACACCGATGGCATAGAAATAGGTCTAAAATTGTCAACATTATCCCTGTCTCCCTTTTTATAAAGTGGCTTCACTACCGAGTACTTTAATCGGTCAGGAAACCGACCACTCCTAAAGGGAAAGTTACAGATATGGCTAAGTACTGGGCTAACATACATGGAACAATACTTCAGTATTCTGCTAGATACCCCGTCATATCAATGAGAGTTCTTGGTCTTTAGTGATTTAATTATTAACTCAATCTCCCTCTTGTCAGTATCATGGAGGAGCATTTCAGGTAACAATCTCGGAAAACTTTTTTCTAAGAGCGCTATGTGATTCCCTGTTGGGACTAGGTTTCTATTTAGTTCACCTGCTATATTCAGAAAGTGATTATTAAATAGTGTACATATACGCGACTTACCAGTAACACGGACATTCCCACTACGCACTGATTCTATATCCTCGTCCTGTCTCTGCAGACCAGCCACTTCCTTTACGACTGACCATATGGTTTTAATTTTATCGTGAGACTTAGCTATTCTATCTGCGTACCACATACTTTTTGCCTTCCTAATAACATTTTTAAGCACCTTACAATACTGTTTGTAATGGGCTGCTTCATTTAGATTTTGCCTGTTTCTAACACTCTGATATAATTTCCACTTTATTCTACAAGATATTCTTATCCCTCTAGTCAGCCACCCAGGCTGCCTGTTTGTGCTAGTGCCCAGTTTTGAACGTTCTAACGGAAAACAACTTTCAAAAAGCACGAAAAAAGTCTTGAGAAAAGCATTATACTTACCATCTACTGTATCAGCGCTATAAACGTCTTGCCACTTTTGTTCCTTGATAAGGTTTACAAAGGTCTCTACAGCAACTGGATCAGTTTTCCTAAAAAGTTGATAACTATACTTAACATGTGTTGCAGCACAAAAATCTTTTAGAGTTAAAATTTGTGCATCATGATCTGAAAGGCCATTCACCTTTTTGCTAACAGAATGCCCTTCTAGTAATGAAGAATGAACAAAAATGTTGTCTATGATTGTTCTACTGTTCCCTTGCACTCTCGTTGGAAATAATACGGTTTGCATAAGATTATATGAATTAAGGAGGTCTACCAGCATCCTTTTCCTTGCACAATAACTTATACAGTTAATGTTGAAGTCACCTCATATAACTAACTTCTTGTATTTCCTATAAAGTGAACCAAGAACCTCCTCTAGCTTTAGCAAAAATGTTGTGAAGTCTGAGTCTGGGGATCTATAAATAAAAACAGTTACAAGTTTAGCTCCATCAAATTTAACCACACCTGCACAACATTCAAACACCTTTTCAGTGCAGTACTTTGAAACATCAATTGACTCAAATGGGATGCCGTTTTTCACATACATGGCTACTCCCCCACACCGCAAAGAGTTCCTAGAAAAGCTGCCAGCCAACCTGTATCCTGGTAAAGGAAGCCTCTGAATTATCTCCTTATTTAAGAAGTGTTCAGATATACCAATAATTTCAGAGTCAACATCTATAAGCAGTTCATTAACTTTATGTCTAATACCTTGTATATTTTGATGAAATATACTAATTCCCTCATTACTCGGATACCTTAGCTTTGTCAAAAGTGGTTCCTTTGTTAGAGAGACTTCATTTACGCAGGAATACCTATCAGCTGACTTCAATCTAAAAAAGGTGCAGCTCTAACACCCACTACTGCAGGAATTTTCCCATGAGTGAACCCACCACCCCCACCTATGCTGTCACCTATAAGCTTTGCCAACCTCCCCTTCCCATACCTGTTGAGGTGCAGGCCATGTCTAGTGAAACCCGTCCTGCTGACAGACTCCACCGACACCACTGAAATGTGACTCATGTTTTCTGTCATCAGCGCACCCCCAAGTCTCATGTTATTACGCCTGGCGTAAATAATGAAAGTCAGGACATACGAGTATGAGTTTGATCTACAGGAACGGTACAGATCTACCTTTTTCCACTGTCTGAACCTGTAAGACACTAAACCTGGGTTACTTTGCGTACTTTAATTTCATCATAGCATGTGGAATAATATCTGAGATTCCTCAGTTCTGGCACAATGGATATTCTGAGTTTAAAGGTATCTCTTCCCTTATTTGGTTTGTTGAAACAGAACAGCTGCTGTGCCCAGTTAGTTGTCACAAGGTAATGAGAGACTCGATCTGAATATGAGGGAGGCGGCCATGTGTTCCTACTGTCTTCAAAAATTTGCAATGTTATGGAATTCACAATTTCAACCAGCTCCGCGAGAATGGAGGTGGTAGCGACGAACCTCATGTCTTCAATAACAGGTGAAAGGTGCTTTTTGCTTGGGAACTCGTTCTATCCTCTGCGTTCGATTGATAAGTGCCGTTAGAGAAATTTAATAAAATAGTAAAGACGCATTGTATTTGTAATCAACGCTTATCTAATCCAATTTCCTGCTTCGGATTCTAGATGAATAACGAAATTATTACTAATGTTAAACTTTTTAGTTTTCTGCCAGTTAGAGTTAGTGGTAGTGAGGGACAGGTGCCCTTCCCGTCATCACCCCATCACCCTCCATGTTTACGAATCGTGCAACTGAGGTGAGAATAGGATACCAGCGCGGTGTTCACCTAGACGGATGTGGGAAATCGCCTAAAAGCCACATACAGTCCATCGTGACAAAAAATAAAAACGCCTACAGCCGTCCTTGTGATTTTATGTAATTTTTTCGCTACTAGTTATTTGAGTTGACTGTTGATGGTTGGAGTGCTGACACATTATCTGCTAATCCAGTAACGCTGGCAACTGATGGGTTATGCATGGGGATCATATCAATCTGTACCGCATCAAAACAGCCTGAAGATGACGCAATGAAGCGTCGAAACTGGTAGCGACAAAATAAAATAAAATCATAAGGACGGCTGTAGGTGTTTTTATTTTTTGTCACGATAGTAAACGGCCGTCGTCCCAGAGACGTCCTGCTAAAAGGATGGACATACGAAAACATACTGTCTCGTCGTCAATCCGCGCCTCTCCAAATACTGGGTCGTGATTATTGTTGTTATTATATAAATGTGTTTAACTGTTCACCTTTTAATGTAGAGAAACTTCACAGTCGTGTAACGAATTTCTGGAAAGAAGCATTAAGTGAAAGAAAAATTTCCTAGGAGTGACTGATGCTCCAACTCGCGGCCCTTTGGAAGTGTAGTCTGACACTTTCCCACAGAGACACGGTTGTTCTATACAATGTGAAATAAAATAACAAAGTAATGCCAGAAACCGAAATTTTCTATGATGAAACGTTGAGCCTCATCAGAAAGTAACGTTTTCGTAGCACCACAGACACTATGATTGTTATGGCGGCCTGTATTCCTGGAGAACAAGTACGTGTATCGTGTTTACGGCAAGTTGTTAAATAGTACGCATACCCTTTTGTGCTCATTTCTGTTTTCCAGTTTCTCACTTCCCTTAGTCTTGATTCACTTCTGCAAGGAGAGAACCAACTACGAACTATAACATTCCCAACATCACAGGAGGGGACTCTTTAGGAGATACACGAGATTCTTCGTTTAATGTGGCGGAACGACGTAACTATTAAGAACTTCCTGTAATTTATAACAAATCATCGACTGATTACAGGAACTGTCTCATATGGTTTTTGAAAGAGCGATAAAAAATTTTCCGGGGACATGATTACACCCGTTTTAGAAGCTATAGACGAACGCAAAGGGTTTACTCGCCTCCGAACGTTTACCAAGCCGGTATAGCCAACAATAAAAGCGATTATGGCCGAGTTATAAACTTCAGCTGTTCATGAAATATTTCCTCCCTTCGGAGATATGGGTTTAGCGTCGAGTTTACGACGTCATTAGAGATGGCGCACAATTTCCGGCCATGTCGTCTTCATAGATAGGCATTTGCTTTAAGCTATTGGGAAAGCCACAGTTAACCTAAATATGGAACGATATTTGAACAGCAGGTCTCCCGCACGTTTCTTTTCACTAGGCACCAGTCTCTAAACTCTAAAATAACGTTCTCCTGGGACCAAAATGCGAAATCTAACATTATTTATGGACACCGACCGAGTAGTCATTAGAAATCCGGCAAACAAAGCTATGTCTGCGTCGGGGCATACTGGTAAAACACGACTTGCTGAACTGGAATGTTAATTAACATTCAACGATGCACTTCATTAGCCGATACTGTGCTGCCTCGGTCCTTAATCGGGCTTCTCTGTGTGCACTCCGTTTACTAATGAAATCTGTGACCCTACTCCATATATTAGGCACTTCCGTTGTGGATTCTGTATGTGGCTCTCGATTGCGTAAATATCGTCAACCCATTAATTCCTATTATGTTTTGGTAATATTTTCATCTCCTCTTACAATCGGCAGCCAAATTATTCCATGTGCTCTGCGTGTTGTACTCTTCACGTTGTTTTACAGATTTCTCGCTCTACTCCTCCTTCAGGCTCAATGTTAACTATACGTTGATGACTACATTTTTCTTTTTTTTTATTCGTCGAACTTCTGACTGGTTTGACGCAGCCCGCCACGGATTCCCCTCCTGTGTTAACCTCTTCATCTCAGTTTAGCATTTGTAAGCTATGTCCTCAATTATTTGTCGGATGTACTACAATCGCTGCCTTCCCCTACAGTTCTTATCCTCTACAGAGGGTTATTCCCTGATTTCTTAACACATGCCCCGTCATCCTGTTCCTTTTTCTTGCCAGTGTTTTCCATATACTCCCTTCCCGTAGATTCTATGGAGAACAACCTCGTTCTTTATCTTATCAGTCCATCAAATTTTCAACGTTCATCTGTAATACCACACCCCAAACGCTCGAGTCTCTTCTGTTCCGGTTTTCACATAATCCATGATGCACTAGCATACAATTTTGTGCTCCACACGAAGTTTCTTAGATATTTCCTCGCGAAATTAAGGTCTATTTCTGATACAAGTAGACTTCTCTTGGCCAGCAGTGCCTCTTTGCCTGTACTAGTCTGCTTCCTACGTCCTCCTTGCTTCGCCCGACATGGGTTATTTTACTCCCAAGGCAGCAGAATTTTTAACTTCGTCTACTTCGTTAAAATGATTTTGATGTTAAGTTGCCCGTTGTTCTGATTTCTCCTACTCTCATTACATTCCTCCTTCTTATGTCTATTCTCAAATCATATTCTGTACTCTTTAGACTTCATTCCATTCAAGGGATCCTGTAATTCTTCTATGCATACACCCAGAATAGCAATGTTATTATTGACATCCTTCCATCCTAAATTTTTACCTCACTCTTGAACCTTTCTTTTCTTGCCGGCATTGTTTCTTCGGTGTATAGATTAAACAGTAGGGGCGAAATAATGTATCCCTGTATTATACCCTTTCTGATCCGGACACTTAGTTCTTGGCCTTCTAATACTATTGTTTCCTCTTGGTTCTTTTACACATCGTATATTGCCCATCTAATGATTACAGAATGAGTGCAGAATATGGACAGAGACAAAAACGGAGAAAGATGAAAATAATGAGGAGTAGCAAAAATGAAAACAGCGAAGAACTTAACACCAGAACTGGGGACCACGAAAGAAACGACTGGGCAGCAAAATAACCCATGATGGACGGGGCGAGAAGGACATAAAAAAAACTGACTAACATTTACAAAAAGAAAATTTCTGTCAAGAGAAGTCTACATCACACGGGCCTTAATATGAGGAATAAATTTCTGAGAATGTACATATGGACCGCAACATTGCATGTTAGTGAATCATGGACTGTGAGAAAACTGGAACAGAAGCGAATCGAAGCATTTGAGATGTGATGCTACAGGCTAGTGTTGAAAACTAGGTGGACTGATAAGGTAAGGAACGAATAAGATGTCCGCAGACTACTGGAGTGAGCTCCAGGCTGCTCGAGTGAGCTACACAGGGTAAAAACTATAGAGGAAGATAGGGATTGAAATGCATCCAGAAAATAATTGCAGAGATTAGAACGCATCCAGCAAATGGTTGCAATAGCTACTCTGAGACAAAAAAGTTGGCTTCGTGCGGGCCATAGCAAACCAGTCAGAAGACTAATGACTCAAGAAAAAAAGTTGCCCGTATTTCTCTACAGGTCACTCCTATTTTTCTCGTGTGGCTATCACACGTCGCATAATTGTGTTCTCATTCTGGAAAGGCAACTATTTCTAATGTCTTATGTCTACATTTAAATTTTGACATTCAGTACACCACGTTTCAAATGCTTTGTGTTCTTCTTCTTCATATTTACATACGATTCAAAAGTCAATGACGTTCTATCACCACACCAGAGAAACCGTCGAAAATTTCTTTCCGCAGGATCAGTCTGGTTCTGACATCTCCATTCGTTGGGTATCCTGTGTAACCTTGGTCCTACGTGAGAGATAACTTTCATTACTTCTACGATCATTTCATTACCCATTTAACGTCATGCAAGTCGCTGTTTTCCTTTATGGTGCTTTTAATTACTTTCACCCTCCTCTTATTTATCCTTAACGCGTATTCTGTGGCACATACAGTCTATGAAACAAAATCGTAACTCCAAAAAGGAACTGTACGACGTAAACAAAAGTTTTTAGGTGTCTTTCTACGTCTGAAAGATGATGTCCATTCCAATTTCAAGCCAGTCGCCTAACACTGGCGCTAGTTGCGCCACTATGAGGATGAAAATCAGCTTTGCTTTACATACACGTTGTAATAGTCGTGAGCGTTAGTTACCTTTGAAATTGGACGTGCTGAGTGATGTTAGTCAAGAATGCCTTCAGGGCGACAAATACGCCATGATCAACACATCACTGAGTTTGTACGGCGTACTGTAACAGAGTTTCGTGAAGCTGGATATTCTTTCTGCTATACTATAAAAGACGTGACAGGAATGTACCCACTGTACATGATTGCTGGGCGGTCACGGGAATGTACGGTCGCAAGGAGACCGAACAGCAGCGTGGCGCTACTGAGAGGGAATACCATCGTGTTCGGCCTATGGCTATGGCGCGTCGCAATGCGTCTGCAACAGCAATTCCAGCAGCAGTTGGCACCATAGTAAAGCAAAGAACTGTCACAAATCGGTTACTTCAAGGATATCTCCTAGCCAGGCTCCCTGTAAATTACGTTTCACTGACCCCAAACCACAGCCATTTGCGACTTCACTGGTGTCAAGCGAGAGCTCATTGAATGTTGTGTTTTTTGGTGAAAGCTGGTTATGACTGTTGTAACG
Organism: Schistocerca cancellata; assembly: GCF_023864275.1. Taxonomy (NCBI): domain Eukaryota; kingdom Metazoa; phylum Arthropoda; class Insecta; order Orthoptera; family Acrididae; genus Schistocerca; species Schistocerca cancellata. Next base: position 693,674,666 of record NC_064626.1, read on the forward strand.
CAACAAGCTCTACAGAGTGTCAACGTGTTGCTTGGCCTGCTTGATGACCAGATCTGTGTCCAATTGAACACATCATCAGACGACAACTCCACCATCATCCGCAACCAGCATTAACTGTCCCTGTATTAACTGACCAAGTGCAACAGAAATGAAACTCCAACCCACAAACTGACATACGGCACCTGTACAACATGTGGTGTCACCGCCAGACATCACACTTGCTAGGTGGTAGCTCTAAATCGGCCGCGGTCCATTAGTACATGTCGGACCCGCGTGTCGCCAGTGTCAGTAATTGCAGACCGAGTGCAACCACACGGCAGGTCTAGAGTGACGTATTAGGACTCGCCCCAGTTGTACGACGACTTTGCTAGCGACTACACTGACGAAGCCTTTCTCTCATTTGCCGAGAGATAGTTAGAACAGCCTTCAGCTAAGTCCATGGCTACGACCTAGCAAGGCGCCATTAACCATTTCTATAGAGAGTCTCACTTGTATCATCAAGAATGCTGTACACAAATGATGGATTAAAGTTAAGTATTCATGGAGCTACGTACTTTTCTTTATAGCATTCATAACGTATCCTGTTTCATACCTCACGCCAGCCGGCGTGTGTAACGCGTGCATTTCGGCTACTTCCGAGTGGCGTGGCTGTCTTGCTACGCCACAACAGTTTGGCGACGAGGATGGGATTCTTTAAATACAAGCACTGTAAGGCTAATGGTATTCAACATCTGATATCCGCGCCGTTTTCGCCTCAGTCAAACGGAGCCGCTGAACGATTGGTCCGGACTTTCAAGTCCCAGATGTTGAAATTGAAAGAGTCGCATTCTAGGGAGGACGCGTTGTTGCTTTTTTTGTCTTCGTATCGCTCTCAGCCCCGAGATGGTCGCTCGCCTGCTGAGTTGCTCGACGGTCGTCCTCATCGAACATTGATGTCTCTGCTGCATCCGCCGCATCAGGTTCCTGTGCAGCGGCAGACTCCTGCTTTTGCTCCAAGCGACGTTGTATTCTATCGCAACTATCGCGGTTCACGGCGTTGGCTCGCAGGGCGCATCCTTCGCTGCCTCGGCCGCGCGATGTATGTGGTTTTGGGGGCCTCTGGTGAGGTGCGTCGGCATCTCAATCAGCTGCGCCTCTGTCGTCGCACGGTTTCTGCCGCTCCCCGTCTGCTTTCAGCGACGGTGCCGTCCGGTCAGCGCCCTGGGGACCCATCTACTGGCTCGCCTCATCCCCAGGTGTTACCGACGCTGCCTTCCATTTTGCCCCATGGCGTCGCGCCGCCGCTGCAGCCGCCGCCGGCGCCGCCCGCAGTGGACGCTTCGCTGCAGCCGCCAAGCACCTCCCTGGGTCACGCGCCGCCGATCGCCTCCCGTGACCAGCTGGAACTCTTGCCCGCCATGGAACTCTTGCCCGCTCCGGACCACAAGGCGTCATCGCGCGTCGGATTCTCCGACGCAATGGAGGTCGACCCTTCGGCCCCTCCTGTCTCATTACGGGCGCATACACCGCATGTTGACGTGCACCCTGGACTAGGTTTTCAGGCGTTTCCTAGCTCCCCTCGGACCGAATGGCCGGGTGCGGGAGGCACAGCCTCGCCTGTTGTTAGGCTCCCCACCTCATCGCATACGTCAACATGGGGCCCTCCCCACGGCGGGCGGAAACCTTATAACACGACCGTTCGCCGATTTGCGGGGGAGGAATGTGGTGTCACCGCCAGACATCACACTTGCTAGGTGGTAGCTTTAAATCGGCCGCGGTCCATTAGTACATGTCGGACCCGCGTGTCGCCACTGTCAGTAATTGCAGACCGAGCGCCACCACACGGCAGTCTAGAGAGACGTACTAGGACTCGCCCCAGTTGTACGACGACTTTGCTAGCGACTACACTGACGAAGCCTTTCTCTCATTTGCCGAGAGATAGCCTTCAGCTAAGTCCATGGCTACGACCTAGCAAGGCGCCATTAACCATTTCTATAGAGAGTCTCACTTGTATCATCAAGAATGCTATACACAAATGATGGATTAAAGTTAAGTATTTATGGAGCTACGTACTTTTCCTTATAGCATTCATAACGTATCCTGTTTCAGACCTCACGCCAGCCGGCGTGTGTAACGCGTGCATTTCGGTTACTTCCAAGTGGCGTGGCTGTCTTGCTACGCCACAACACAACACAATGCATGTACGAGGTGCATTCAGGTTCTAAGGCCTGCGATTTTTTTTCTCCGGACTGGAAAGAGATAGAAATATGCGCATTGTTTTAAAATGAGACCGCGTTCATTGTCAATACGTCACAGAGATGGCAGCACCGTACGGCAGATGGAATTTTACCGCCAGCGGCGAGAATGAGAACTGTTTTAAATACTTAAAATTGTTACTTTTCCTTACTTGAACAGCGTGCAATCATTCGTTTTCTGAATTTGCGTGGTGTGAAACCAATTGAAATTCATCGACAGTTGAAGGAGACATGTGGTGATGGAGTTATGGATGTGTCGAAAGTGCGTTCGTGGGTGCGACAATTTAATGAAGGCAGAACGTCGTGTGACAACAAACCGAAACAACCTCGGGCTCGCACAAGCCGGTCTGACGACATGATCGAGAAAGAGGAGAGAATTGTTTTGGGGGATCGCCGAATGACTGTTGAATAGATCGCCTCCAGGGTTGGCATTTCTGTGGGTTTCTGTGCACACAATCCTGCATGACGACCTGAAAATGCGAAAAGTGTCATCCAGGTGGGTGCCACGAATGCCGACGGACGACCACATGGCTGCCCGTGTGGCATGTTGCCAAGCAATGTTGACGCGCAACGACAGCATGAATGGGACTATCTTTTCGTCGGTTGTGACAATGGATGAGACGTGGATGCCATTTTTCAATCCAGAAACAAAGCGCCAGTCAGCTCAATGGAATCACACAGTTTCACCGCCACCAAAAAAATTTCGGGTAACCGCCAGTGCTGAAAAAATGATGGTGTCCATGTTCTGGGACAGCGAGGGCGTAATCCTTACCCATTGCGTTCCAAAGGGCACTACGGTAACAGGTGCATCCTACGAAAATGCACTGCAACAAAAACGTCCGGAAAGGGCTGCGCGTGTGCTGTTTCACCAAGACAACGCACCCGCACATCGAGCTAACGTTACGCAACTGTTTCTTCGTGATAACAACTTTGGAGTGATTCCTCATGCTCCATACTCACCTGACCTGGCTCCTAGTGACTTTTTCCAACAATGAAAGACACTCTCTGTGGCTGCACATTCACCAGCCGTGCTGCTATTGCCTCAGCGATTTTCCAGTGGTCAAAACGGACTTCTAAAGAAGCCTTCGCCGCTGCCATAGAATCATGGCGTTAGCGTTATGAAAAATGTGTGCGTCTGCAGGGCGATTACGTCGAGAAGTAACGCCAGTTTCATCGATTTCGGATGAGTAGTTAATTAGAAAAAAAATCGGAGGCCTTAGAACTTGAATGCACCTCGTACGTTTGTTTGCTTGCATTAAAATTAAATTTTGTTGCTTTAACACCCTCTATTAATTTTCCAGCATTTCGCATTTGCAATGGCTTATCTCACACTTACATTAACCTATGATCTTGCAGTGTTAATCACTTAAGTATGTTATGAGACAAATGTATTCCGGAAATTTCGTTATTGTATATTAATTATTTTTTGGTGCTACGATTTTTTTCCGTCTATTTAAGGAGCAGTCAAATGAAAACAAGACAGATGGAAAGAAAGTAATGAAAATATTATTTCAAAAGTAATCGCCATAAATGTTAATACATTTATTTTTCTGTGAGACGTATTGCTCAATGGCTTCATGAAAAAATTCTTGCTTTTTGGCTACAGAACTATGACTATACCCAGGTGTGGATCTCGTCATCCGAAGCAAATCGACGGCCACAGATCTTTCGTTACCGCTCCAAAAATATGTAAATCGCATGGCAGAGGTCGCGACTGTAAGGAGGATATTTAAGGACTTCCCAACGAAACTTAAGCGCACATTTTGTTGACAAGATTGTATCGACTAGGCTACAGGAGCTCAGCTGGAGAACCTTTCACATCCTCCATAGAGTTCCGATTTCTCTCCATGTGACTTCCGTTTTTTAGGAGCCCCGAAGAAAGACAGTCGTGAACATCGGTTTGCTTCGGAAGAGCCGGCCGCTGTGGCCGAGCGGTTCTAGGTGCTTCATTCAGGAACCACACTGCTGCTACGGTTTCAGTTTCGAATCCTGCCTCGGGCATGGATGTGTGTGATGTCCTTAGGTTAGTTAGGTTTAGGTAGTTTTAAGTCTCGGGGACTGATGAACTCAGATGTTAATGTCCCATAGTGCTTAGAGTGCTTAGAGCCTTTTTTTCTTTTTTTCTGTTTGTTTCAAAAGATGAGGCATGTGCCTGGCTACAATCATGAATCCGCGGGAATCAGCCAACTTTTTTCCATGAAGGCAATGACCGTCTTGTCTCACAGAGGGATAAATGTATTAACAGTACGGCGATTACCTTTTAAACAATAACAAGTTTGCCTACTCTTTTCTCCCTCTGTCTCGTTTTCACTCGACTGCTCCTTATATTTTGCCTAGTCTGTCAGTAGGTCTTATAGTCTACCTTACATTCGATCAGATGGGCTGTGTGGTCATCTGCACACATTTGCACAATGTCTGTCCGACGTGTACTGTTAAGATGTAAACTTAACTCACTTGCCTTCATATTTGTTATTGCATCTTTTTTTCCTTCGATTCTTCTTTTATTTCTCCCATATGCACCTGTCATCTCGGAATTTCGAACATCTTCTCCCTCTGTAACTTCCTGAATGTTTTTCTGGGCCAAGATGTCCTATGAAGATATATGTTTATTCCTCCCCACATTAAAAATTACACTTGACATACGGTACGATTTTACGTCAAAATTAGCTCTTTTAGTAACTATATTTTTATATGTACGCTGACGGCCATAAAAATTACAGTGTCATGCTGAGCAAAAAATTAAATTTTACTTATTGTGCGTATACAGTGCAGTAGGAAGGATACGTTATTGGAATGGTAGGTTATCTGGAGTTGCACACGGTACATTTTGTACACAGAGCTGTCACCTCTGGCAGCAACAACGGCTCCATCACGGCTGACAGATGCACAGCATCCCACGCTGCATCATCTCTCTGGAGACTAGTGGAGTGACAGTCTGTCAGCAGCTCATGGCCAAATGAGTTCAATAAGTGACAGATCAGGATAACAACATCGAACACATTCTGTACCAAATTACGTTAGGACAGCACAGGCAAGATTCAGTTTTATCTTGCTGAAAGATGTCAGAGAGACCTCCAAGATAAAGCACAGTCATCTTCAGAAATCTAACGCCTGCTTCCCAAATTGGGGGTGGTATGTGAACCAGATATTACACCCAGTTGCAGACCGTACCATCTTGTCAAGTGCTACGTCGGTATGGCGGCGACGAATACAACCTTACAACTTAATTTCTCCTCGGAGACTCAGTCCACTGATATGTGCGTCGTATCGCTATGGACAGAAATGAGATTCGTCTGAGGGGACAACATGGGCTCACCGCTGTATGGCGTTTTGTCGTGCGTCGCACCTCTTTTCTCGCGACAAGGAAAGTCGCAACAGTGGTCCCCATTCTGACTGCCCATGGTGCTTCAGGCGTCGTTCGACTGTCCGTGTAGGTCCTCGGGTTGAAACGAATCCCATTTCATTTCATGACTCAAGGTACGTCTATCCCCTCAGGCGCTAGTTCCGTGGCTTTGTCAAGCTTCTGTGCGATGTTGAATATGGCCTTCCTGAAACCGTCGACTCTATATTCGCATGACGCCCGTTTAGTCGAGACAAACGCGTGCAGCAACATCGCGGGATTATAAACTTGTTTAGTAAAATCCTCATCCTGACGCTATCGAATACCGACATGTGCTGGTTGACATTTCTTCTACTTACACCAGGCATAGCACGATCTTTCCACACACAAATAACACTGAAACAGGATTTTTAAATGAGGACGGCTGTTGCGTGTTATTTGCTCATAAACGGAATGTAGATGGCGTTACTCCAGCCTATGTTGTGATGCGCTGAAATGCTAATTGTTTGCATATACATGCACGTATAAGGATAAAATACAATAAGACGTGTTATACCCATGGCATCCTTCGAAGCTGAGAAGAGTGCTCTTCCAACCATCTTCGAAGGATGTCATGGGTATAACACGTCTTATTGTATTTTATCCTTATAAGCATTTTGTCATATTTTATTGTCAATGTAGTAAGATTTCTGTTACTTTCTAAATTAAATTACAGGTCTGATGATGGTCATGTGATATGACCGAAACCGGTCACCTACGTTCTTGTAACATACGTGGTGCGATCAAGACTGAATTTAAAAAGGGAAAATTTAAAACATTTTGATCACTGTTCCAAAAATGTTTATTAAAATTGTTTAATAATCGAATAGCCTAGTGGGCAGCGGCTCGAAACCCATTGTGATCTACAATTCCTTTTTTTCGGTTTGAATACCTAAATGATTTAAATATGAAATTTGTGGAATATGTGATAATTAACTCATACTGAACTGTTATTTTTTTTTTCAAGAAAGATGCACATATTCTAGTTTCTCATTACATATCAGACGCAGAATTTTGGTTTTCATTGCAAATACATATCTTAATTATCGATATATTATAAAAGATTGTTAAAGATTTTGAAAATTACACAATTTTTTGGAGAAAAATGAAAATTCAAATACTCTGTCTCAATATGCCATTGTTTTATAGGACAAAAACACGGGCCAGAGTGATAAGCGTCGTAGAAGCATGGAAAACAATAAGTTTCACGGAGTCGAGCACACTATATAAATGCTGCAGTTTTACAGATTTCCCCTTGATACTGCAAACTGAACCAAATAGAATTAATCTGGAGCCAAGTTGAGGGATATGTCACGAGAAATAACAGGACATTTAAGCTGCCAAACTTGTGGAACTAATGCACAAATCTTTATGACACGTCAGTGCCGAGCGATGGCGAAACGCAGATCAGCACGTCATAAAAGAGGAGGAGGAAATGTGGACTTTTTGGTGGCTTGAGATTTTACCGCTGATCGGCTCGTTATCAACGTAGCAGCACTGAAGTGTACCTCCTTCCTCGGCGTCCGACAAGGAAGAAGTTCGGAGGTTACCAGACGACTGACTGTAATACCTTCAGTGCCTTCATTATTTAACTACACTATGAAATACAAGGAGTGCGCTTTTACGACACACGTAGCTTATGCAGAAAAATTGCCTTTGTTAAAGTCAGGTATTCATCACTCTCGTTTTTAATTACAGTACTATGTTAGCTAAGATGGAAAGCATGTTATGTTTTCTAGCAGATCACCTAAGAAGTGTATCGCCTGAGTTTTACCATTGTTTCCTTCTGTTCAAAAATTAAATTACCTTCAAGGTTACATTGTTCTCTGCTAGTCTCTTTTTGTGTCTCTATTACAGCTGTTCAAATTACTGGAGATTAGTTGGACCAGGTGGCTGGCCAGTCCTTTCCAACGCCGGTAAAGCTATTGCCCCGTATTATCGCTGAGACGATGTACGCGTAACGCACGGCGTAAAACATATCCTCATTATTGTACTTGACTGTACTCACGACGGCTTGGACCGAGCGAGGTGGCGCAGTGGTTAGACACTGGACTCGCATTCGGGAGGACGACGTGTAACACCACAGCTCTTATGCTGTATGAATTTATTTTGCTTTATTTAATGTTATAACATTGAGTATCTGTAAATGTGTTTGATTGAACAGATAACAGAAAATTGTATACTCTTTTCTTTGTCAAACCTTTGATGTCGCGATTTGATTCTATGCAAAGTAGTGTATCTGCAATTTATATTCTTTGTCCCATTTGGAGGGAACAAAACTTACTGTATATGATTGTAATTTTGTGTGAATAATTTTTTGTAGAGATGTCAATATGTGTAAATGTTTTGTTTTATTTAATATATTTGTTTGCTGTTATGTAAACTGCTGATCCTCACTTAGGGCTCTTAGTTATTCTGTATGTAAAAGGTGTAGTGGTTCCCCTCGGGAACGGAACTTTGTAGCGCGCGCAAATTGTGGTTGGCTACGTAGAAAAGGTGGAACTGATAGTCAGTCGGGGACGAGCCAGCAGTCGGAGACGAGCTACCAGTCGGGGACTGCCAAGTAACCGATGCATATTGTGATGATTCCGAGGGAGGCTTTTTCTGTTACTTTCCAATGCCTCGGATGGGTGGATAAATAGCTGGAACTATTCTGGAATTCGTATTTATCATCGCCACCAAGAAATGACAGAGTTCAGCAATTCTACCTGCAATTCCACGTACCAACATGCAGTTGCCACCACATTGCGCAATCATTGTATCGGAATACTACATTGATGTACAGTGAAGGATCAGCCTAATGGATGTGTTAGTGTGCTCAAATATAAGGTAATTTATATCGGAATTTATGTACCTACCTTGATTTTTCTCCTTATCATAACACCTCGCAGGGTCCTCTCCGTTTGAACTAAAGTGATATCCAAGTGTCCTTACTAAAAGAAATTAAAGCCTAGCGATTTGCTAATTAAGCCTCTTGAACTTAGTAAAAAGAAAGTTAAAGTTAATGTGGCAATAGAGTGAGTTAAAGTAAATGTTATTCACTCAAAATAATTTTCCTATTAAAACTGCTACTTAAAGTGCTGCTGCCAACTTCAAAATTAAAAGTTCTTAAGACTGAGGCTTATAAAGTAAATGGTCACATTGTTGTCTGTGGTAAATTCTAAAAGGTGAGTCAGTTTCTTGCAATTTTGTCAATATTGTGTTTCGCTGTAGTAAAAGTGGGAAACTGCAATAGTAGAAAATTATACACTCATGTTTGCTAAGTGTTTGTCTCTCTTGTGTATTAGAAGTGCATATTAATAATAATGTTATAAAGACCATTCTCTTTGTGTAAACCCTGAAAGTAATAGTGTGTTTCGGTATCTGTTATAATTTTGAAAATAGTTTGTGCTGCTCCAGTTGTTAGCTTCAATCTTAAAGCATACGTGTGTCAGAGTTCATTGCACTCGCGTGTGGCCAAGTCTAGGTTGTGTTCATCCACTAAAATTACTAATAAATATTTTCTTGAACGAGAATGTCAATCATTCTCTTGCCTAGTTAGGCTGGCGACCATTTTCTTTATCCATTAAACAGTGCAGATAAGCAAAATTCCATTTGTCACTGTTCAAATATTAACGTAATTCTGACTTTCATTTCCGATAAGCCACCTCCGTTAGGAACAACACGGTCAACATAACAAAATTCCTCTCAGAGGGTAACACTGCTCTGTTGCTTTGTGCCATAGTTGCTTTTACAAAATAGTTTTATGTCACAACCTGTTTCTAGCATTGAGGTTATGGTACAGTAGAAGCAGAAAGGGAGTGTTATAGACGGTTCAATCCCGCGTCCGGCCATCCTGATTTAGGTTTTCCGTGATTTCCCTAAATCACTCCAGGCAAATTCCGGGATGATTCCTCTGAAAGGGCACGGCCGACTTCCTTCCCCATCCGTCCCTAATCCGATGAGACCGATGACCACGCTGTCTGGTCTCCTTCCCCAAAACAACCAACGAACCAACCACGACGGCTTGGCTTCTGCTCCACGCTAAACAAAATCCAATGAGGTTCCAGCGAACGCTGAATAATACATAGTGTAATGTTTACATTAGGTTTATTCTTATGATGAAAGGATTATAGTACGCTTCATGCCAATGTGGCCTTTGTTGCAGACCGCTTTCTTGATATTGCAATTCCAATGGCCGGCAGAGTACAGACTTGTAATTAACGTTTCCTTTACTTCTTCCCTTGTTACTTGCATTCCTTCCGTTACTTCTATTCCACTCCGAACCCTTCCTTCTTTCCCTCTTTCTCCCCCGGCTATCAACTGGTTTCTCTTCCTCTCTCGCTTATCCTGTGCCTTTTTTCGAGCGGCATGATCTGGGATGACGTTCTTGAAAAGTACAAGATAGATTTATTTCCTATTCTTCCCTGAGGACCACTTTGACAAAGAGGTGTTAAATCCTAATCTTCGCTCTTTCTTTCTTTTCGCCTCACGCTTGCCCTTTGAACATACCCTGTGCTTCTCACATTCTATTAGTCATGTAAATTTCACATTGCTAACTCGTAAGTTGGGGGTACAGTACTTAAGACAATTTATTTACGTGGGGTGTGAAATAACTTAGTAAACATAAACGTAAGTCAAAGCTGAAGTACGTGGGAGATTACCACGTCTAATTTTCACAAATATTCTCCTGAAATTCTGTTCTAGGTGTCTCTTTGAATCCTGAAAGGTTGGTTAGAGCGAAAATTAAAGAAAATAAAAAACATAAAATACATAAAAACACAAAAGCAATAATTAGATCCTCGGTAGAGCACTTGTCTGCGAAAGGCAAAGACCTTGGATTTGAGTTCCAGTAGGAAATAAACCGGCGTTGCGTCTTTGACAGCAAAGGCCGCCGGAGACTTCCTGCTTGAGAAGCCACCCCCATTCTGCCAACAGTATTGTCAAATAGGGTGGAGGAGCGGGCAGACATTCAGGGCACGCTCTTGGACTTGGGTGAAACTGCCACTAGAAGGCGGAAGAATCAGCAATTATCAACAGCATAAGAATACAGAAGGAAATGGAATCTACTGCATTAAACACGCATAAGGTGTGTCAGAAGGGCAGGTGGTCTATAATTGGAAAAGTGTCAGGATGATATTCCACTGGCAAAATATTACGGACTGGTCGGCAATAACGATCTCTGGCAGAGGACTGCAAACGTGGAAGTGACAATGAGGAAAAGATTTAATAACCAACGAAAGGATGTCATTCAGAGCATGGAATATAGGAAGCTTGAACATAGTAGGAGAGCTAGAAAATCTGAAAAGGGAAATGAAAATGCTCACTCTAGATATAGTGGGTGTCACTAAGTGAACTGAAAAGAAGATAAGGATTTCTTTCCAGACGAATATAGGCAACATCAACAGCATCAGAAAATGCCATAACTGGGGAAGTAGTCGTTATGAAAAAGAAAGCAAGGCAGATAGTGAAATCGTGTGAACATTTCAGTGATAGTGTACTTCTCATCGGATTCAGCAGCTGACCAGTGCTGATAATAGTAGCTTAGGTACAAATGCCGACGTGGCAAGAAGTCGACGATGAAATGAGTAAAGTATATGAAGAAATTCAGTACGTAAAGGGAAATAAAAAGCTAATAATCGCAGTGGACTGGAATGGTTACAATGAAAATAGTAGCAGAAGGGATTACGGAAGAATATGGGCCTGGTGGTAGGGATGATAGCAGTGAAAGTCTGAGTTCTGCAACAAATCTCAGACAGTACTAGCTAATACTCTGTTCAAGAATCACAAGGGGAGCGAGTATATTCGAAAAAGGTCCTGGCAGGTGGGCAGGGTTCCGCCTCGCTCAATCAGGGTCAGACATAAATTCCGAAATAAGATTTTGGATTGTAAGGACTACCCGGGTGAAGATATAGGCTCTAATCACAATTTAGTAAAGACTGAAGTTTAAGGGAATCTTACGGAAGGATCAGTGGGGGCGGGGGGGGGGGGGGGAGAGGAATACTGGTGAGATACGAAATGATGAGACGATTTTGTAGTTCGCTAAAGATGTGTATACTGTGATGAGGAATATGACACTAGGCAGTTCAGTAGAAGAGGAGTGGAAACATCTAAAAACAGCAATCGCAGACGTTGAAAAGACAAAGATAGGTGCAAGGTAGGTAAATGGGAAGAAATCTTGGGTAAAGCATGAAATACTACATTTGATCGACGACAGAAGGAAGTAAAAGTATATACGGAGAAACAGGAAAACAGCAATATAAATGATTCTGAGGACATAAATGAGAAACGAAAGAAAGCCAAGGTGAAATGACTGTACAAAATAGTGTGTAAAATGGTGCATGATTTTCGAAATCCTGAGAAAAACAGCTGTAGGGAAAGACAAGTAATATAAATTATGTACAAGAATCAAGTGTTTCGTCCCAACTAATTCAAAATATACATTGAATAAGATATGACACAATTAAAAGAAAATTTCAAGAGCGGAATTAAAATTTGTGGTAAAAGATATCTGTGATAAGATCCGATGAGTACATTGCTAGCCTGAGAACAGAATATGGATTTAGAATAAACTGAAGAAATACGGAAGTATTAAGAAGTATCAGAAATGAGAATGACATTCCTGGCCAAGAGATGCTACTGATATTAAACATAAGTCTGTCCCAGAATGTACGTTTGGAATACAGCATTGTATGATAGTGAATCATGGAATTAGGAAAACAGGAAGAGAAGGGAAAAGAAGCGTTTAAGATGTAGTGTTACAGAAAATGATTAAAATTATATGGACCGTTAAGTAAGCAATGAGAAGCTGCTTCTTAGAATCAGCGGAGAAAGAACATATGGGAGACACTGACAAGAAGAAGGGGCAGCATGACAGGACTTCTGCAAAGACATCAAGGAATAACGTCATGTTGTTAGAGGGTAAAAACTGTAGGGGAAGACAGAGATTTGAATACATCCAACAAATAATTGCGGAAGTAGACTGCAAGTGCTACTTTGAGATAAAGAGGTTGACATAAGAAACGAATTCGTGGTGGGTCGCATACAAGCAATCAGAAGTTTGAGACAGGAAAAAAGAAAGAAGAAAGAATGAACCAGATGCAATGTCACGACCAGCCATAGTGAAATGATGCCAACAAATGCACAAATGGTCGATGCTGATCAGGGAGGAAAGCCATCGACATCGGTCAGAGACGACAATTGCCAAATGATGGAGGTACTGAGTCGGCAGCAGTTGCAGATATTCGAGGAATGAGAATCTTGTAACAGCGATTCACGACTGGTTCTGTGACCAAGGCGCGGATTTTTGCTGTCGAGGAATTATAAATTGCTACAACATTCCGGCCGTTGTCACGAAGCGAGGTAGTGCTGCGGTTAAAACTGCACTCGCATTCGGGCGAACGTTGCTCCAGATTTAGGCTTGATGGAAAGGCACGACCGAGTTCCTTCCGTGAAACATTCAAAGCCTATGTTCCATTTGTAATGACTTCGATGTCGACGTTAACCCGTAATCTTCCTTCCCTCCTTCCTTCCTTCCGACAGTTGTGTACAGCGACTTCGTGACTGTTGGAAAACAGTGTCATGTGTAAGTATTGCTGTCGTTCTGAAGTGTAGTGCAGCGTTCAATAAAATTCACGTGGGTACCAAAACAATTTTGTATCTAACTTATTGACGAATAGGACTAAGATCCACCAGGATCCATCCAGGGTCGTATCCATTCTTCGCCCTCCTACAACTAAGGTAGTGCCTTACCTACAGATCGTAACGTCAAAAAAAAAAAAAAAAAAAAAAATGGCTCTGAGCACTATGGGACTTAACATCTATGGTCATCAGTCCCCTAGAACTACTTAAACCTAACTAACCTAAGGACGTCACACAACACCCAGTCATCACGAGGCAGAGAAAATCCCTGACCCCGCCGGGAATCGAACCCGGGAACCCGGGCGTGGGAAGCGAGAACGCTACCGCACGACCACGAGCTGCGGACGATCGTAACGTCGACGAGATCTTTCTAACTTCGTTTTCCCCCGTGTTCCTCCTTTCTCACTCTACCTGCCTTTTGTTGTACAATACTGTTACTCTCTATCCATTTGTCGTAGTTTGTCCCTTACGAACTATTACGGTGTCTGCAGCCGATAGCTACAGAACTTTTATTTTTCGCTGCATTGGATACGAGCACCGAAACGAATCGATCGGAGCAAAGTGTATAACAGGTATAGAAAGAGAGAAAGGAAGTTAGGTTCACTTTTGCGTCTCCTCAGAACTTTAAGCTGTTTAAGAGGAAATACGATTCGTAGAATGAACCGAAAGCGAAACTCGCCGTTTGTAAGAGGCAAGAGTGCTCTGCATTACAATGTACTGCGGGGAGATCGCAACGCTGCCTGAGTAGAATGAAACAGTCCGAAGTGCCATTCGATATGCGTGAAACAACCCAAGTCTTACCGTGCTCACCTTCCCACAATTCCGTTGCATATCCTGGCTATTACGATGGTATGACATTGTCGCATAATTCGGGTGTTTTGCGTGCAAAAATTCATGAAACGTATCACTCAACAACTACAGTGATACAAAAGTAGAACAATATGATTTTATTACAGTGAGATAGACTGTCAAGTATTAACAAGAGAAGGGCTGTGAATTGTATTAAGCAAGGTGCCTCATTTGTATAAGCCACTGACTCAATCACAGTACACCACATTCAAATCCTCGGTCGGATTTCATGAGTATGATGCCACACCCTCAAGTTATGACGATAAAACGATAAATATTCGTAAGTACTCACACTAAAAAACTGAAGACCCTGAGGCTAAAAATAATTTCAGAAACTTTGTTAATTGGGATTGTCCAAATTTCTACATGAGTTATGTGTAATGCAAGGATGGCTGAGAATGACAACTGAAAACTTACGACACACAAGTATGGTAGTATTTTTCAGTGAGTTTTGTGAGTCAATCTTTCAATTCAAGTAATTATTATTATCTCACACTTGGTGATTTACGTTGAAGCCAATTCCTTGTATGAACGCATTTTCGCGGACAGTACAGCTGCAGTATGAATTTGCTGTTAAAAGATGCCAGTGTCTAGAACTTGATGGTCGTTCCAGAACTGCTGCAAAAGGCACAGTTTGGTCATAAAAAGTAGCGCCGCTGTTTTATATCGACTGAAATCGGAAGACTTCGGTAGTACCCGAGACGAACCGTGGCTCTCACTTTATGGACCACATGGGAGAAGTCAACTCGTCCTTCAGCTGTACGTACAATCTCCGGCCCAAATACCCAGAAATTTAAGCGCCATGTGTTCCTGAACGCAGAGGGTTCAGAAATTTAGCTTAGGTTTCAGCTTTTCAAGAAGCAAACCTTTTAAGCATCATGTTGTTCACTAGTCACGGCAACTCGAGTAATAGATTGCTCGATAGCTCGAAAATACCGTAACCAAACCATGGAGTCATCCATCCTATCGCTGAGGTAACAAAAAATATTCTGCTTCCATAGTCACATCATGAGACAAAACGGCTCTCTCCTTCACCTTCATTTTGTCGTGTATTCCAATAATCGTTGTTTGTGAGTTGCTGCTGATGTTCAAGTATTGACTGCCGGTAACCTGTAAAAGTATAACAGGTTAAGCACGCTTTGCGAATCATTTTAGTCCTATCGTATTAATTCCTGTGTGTGGCGTTCTATTCAATATACCGGTTTATTTGTGCTTGCCTAAAATTCTTATTTACATTACATTTAATTTTCCCTGCCTCTCATTAATTTATATTAGTAGAGTGACCACAATACAGATTAATAACTCCTCCATGAAAGAGACGTAGCAGTCGTTAAGGTGACGATGAGGACAGGAGACTATAAGGGGAGTGCTCGTTACACTAAGAACAGAAAGCAGCAGGAGAGCTGTAGCTGGAAGAAGAATTAAATAACTCCAAACAGGTTATTGTAGGGTTATCGCAAGTGCAACACCACATAGTATTAAAATCACGTAATCCTTATTGTTACAGGAACTATTTTAAATAGAAGCAAGAGATATTCCATTGAGATCAGACAGTGAGAGATCTTAATGTAAATGTAGGACAAAAATTGTAAGGAACGGTTTTTAGGGCAAAATTTTGACAATGATACTAGAAATGACAGAGGCCATATGCCATCCGTCCAAAAAGTTCAAATGTTCAACTGTGAGAGAGTTCCTAAGGGACCAAAATGTTGAGGTCATCGGTCCTTAGGCTTACACACTACTTAAACTAATTTATGCTAAGAACAACACATACGCCTGAGGGAGGACTCGAACCTCCGGCGGGAGCGGCTGAGCAATCCGTTACATGGCGCCTCAAACCGTGTGACCACTCCGCGCGGTTCCAAAAGTTCCGGGATTTTATTCCAGTCGTATAAGCGACGTCAGCGCAGTAACTACAGTTACAGCGTGAACTAACAACTGTAAACAATAGATACGCATTCGACCAGTTGGTTGTAAACAAGCAGTGCTTAGTAGAGAAAGTGAGGCCTAGTGTGTTCAAATGGCTCTGAGCACTATGGGACTCAACATCTTAGGTCATAAGTCCCCTAGAACTTAGAACTACTTAAACCTAACTAACCTAAGGACATCACACACATCCATGCCCGAGGCAGGATTCGAACCTGCGACCGTAGCAGTCCCGCGGTTCCGGACTGCAGCGCCAGAACCGCTAGACCACCGCGGCCGGCGCCTAGTGTGTCAACGTTGTTGTGTGTCATAAACCGCAGTGGAGGAACACCCATAAATTAAGTGTTCAAGTTATTCTCCAGGATGCTTTGGAGAAGAAACAAGTGTGTGCAAAATTTGTTTCTCACACCTTGATTCACAAAGAAAAACGATGAATGGACGCTTGCCGCGATTTGATTGAGATGCAAAACGCGGACAGTTCATTTCTAGATAAAAATCATCATAGCTAGTAAGACAAGGGGTTATCAGAACGATAAAGTTCAGAAATTCATATGAGAGTCAATGCTTTAAAGACATACCCGACATTCAAGCCATTGTGTCACGCGATTTGAACAAAATCCCAAAGTGTTTTCCGACAGTTTCACATGGCTGTTGAATGTTCAGTGCGTTGCATTCAAGTGAGGGAGGCTATTTAGAACACCAGATGCATTACAACCATCATCTTCGTTTTTTCTAAATTTCTTATTACTCCAGTGTCCGAAAGTATGTGGACTCACAGGGTGCACTAACCGAATACGCTAACAGGCCACTGCATTTATTATTAACTCGTCCTTTCAGAAATGTATATACATGGGTGTGTAAAGAATCAGCTTGATCTAAAGATGAAACATATTTGATCAAAGAACAAGAACATTATACACGATATGATGGTGCTAAAAAGCTACAATTTCAAGTGATCGGAAATAAATCAGCAGTTTAGATTATGATACTTTAATTAATAACTAGGTCAAATTAAGTGAAGACTTGAACAAAATTAACAATTACTTAACAAATATATATGAAGAGATAACAAAAAGTTTTGCCGGAACGAAGAAAGCAAAAGAAAAGAAAATTTGTAACGTAATAAGGCAAATATTAGCGAGAAGTTTCACGATAACAGTAATAGGACGTTCTTAATGATAAATTTTAAAAAAGAAAAGAAATCGTAAGCTTATTTTTCAGAAGATTGCTAGAGAAAGTCAGCGATCACAGTGTAATGTTTGAAATTAATTATAAAACAGTCCAGATTACGAAGGAACGTTTATTGAAAGGGGACCGTGTTCGATCGTCACATGATATCTTCAGACCTTCAGACGTATTCATCGACAATAGCTGTGCTTGGGGCAGGAACCGCTTAATGACCATACTTTTCTGTTCAACAGAAATTAATAATTAATTTCAAACACCATCAGCTGTTAATTGGATTATGCAAGATGGCTTTATTGAGGCAAGTACATACGACATCGCTGGCCAGTTTCGGCCGGTGGTCATTTTCAAAAGTTTGCAATTACAACACCAAAGACAGTGAAAAGGTAAGTCACGTAGTAAGCATCGTTATGTTTACATATCACAATTATTGTGGTATTACTCATGTAGCGTCGGTGATTCGTGTGTCGTACTTAAAACCTGCTTGGTGCTACATGGGAACAAAGACTTGGTCACACACACACACACACACACACACAAGCAAACACAAACACGCACGCACGAACCAACCGTGGTCTTACACATAAAAACTGCTCCCATTGCAAACATTTTGTACGTCATGTAAGTAAAACAGTCTTAACAATAGGCTTCCTGATCTTTGTGAAGCACTTTCAATGACAACGTATGCTTTTGCTTCCTCATACAAAACCGCGAGAACATGCAGCGCCCAAAGAATATGTTTAAACATTTTCACAGAGTCAAATTGTAACAGTGGAGTGAGCTACAGTCATGTGACCACAGTATCTCGTGCTTCTCCTTATTCTTAATAATGAAGAAATTAGTAATATGACGATGAAAGAATATTGTGAAATCAATATAAAGATTGGAGAGTCTCCATAATGACGAGAAAACGTAAACCTAACTTTCATAAGAGAAACGACTAAAACCAAAGTATGTATAACGGAAACGGAACAGGTATACGTGTATTTGATAGTACAGTGACTAACGAGAGAGACTAAATTTTACATGTCTTCCAACATCTGTTTAAATATATACATTGTTTAAGGCACTAAGCAGAAACACAGGTAGCTAATAACGGCAACACTGACATTGTAGAAGATATTTGAGATGTTTGTAGAACAACTTTAAGTGTAGAAAAAAGAAGGGCGGTGGAAGGTAATGCCGGTTCAGTAGTAATGATTAAAGATCAAGGAACTTCCAATATTACATATTGCAAGTCGGCGACAAAGACAGTTCAATGAAACTGAGGCATTTCTGTGATTATTACAAACAACAAGAAAGGAGAAAGACGATACAAGGAAAACTATAGCCCTATAGATATCATCTATGCAGTTCATTTTTGGAACACAACCTACGACCAGCTTAGAGACAGAAGTGATGACATTTTCTGCAGGACCTGACCATCATTTTGCAGGACAATGCTCAAGCACGTATAGTGCAAACTGTTACTGATTTGTTTGACTGATGGGGCTGCTAAGTGCTATACCACCTACTTCACTCCCCTGACTTAAGCCCTCGTAAGTTCAACTCGATTTCTAAACTGAAGGAAACACTTCACGGCATTGCCGGCCGCAGTGGTCGTGCGGTTCTAGGCGCTGCAGTCTGGAACCGCGAGACCGCTACGGTCGTAGGTTCGAATCCTGCCTCGGGCATGGATGTGTGTGATGTCCTTAGGTTAGTTAGGTTTAAGTAGTTCTAAGTTCTGGGGGACTGATGACCTCAGATGTTAAGTCCCATAGTGCTCAGAGCCATTTGAACCATTGAACTTCACGGCATTCGCTTCAGAACTGCTACAAATTCCTCGGGCAACAGACCGCGTCGCTCGAACTGTCAACACAAGTGGCACTGCTAAGAGTATGCTATGACTTCCATATTGTTGGCAACGGGTTATACACAATGCTGGTGACTACTTTGAAGGTCAGTAAAACTTTGAAACACGTATCTATTTTGTATGGTATGCAAATAAATAGTTGCCACTGTTAAAGTTCCAACCCTCGTAGAAAGGTAACTGTATCAATTTGAGGTAAGGGATCCTGGTCCAGAAACGAGCGAGAGGAAAGTTGTAAGTGAAAACCGCAGCTGTATCTCTGAGAGTTCACCTCTTTTACTTCCTTAAATTACTGCCGATGTAATCTGAAATCTTTGCTTTCCATATTTCGGGATGGGGTTCTATGGACCAAAACAAGAAAAAATTGTCTAGCAAAAATGAGCTCCAGAACTGATACCGTAAGAGCTATGAGCACTCGAGTAGAAGAGTTGTTTCACAGTGGCATATATGAACAAGTGCTCACAGATCTTAACGTATGCACTTAGAGTCCATGGTTACTGGACATTTTTCCTGTTTTAATCCGGACAGTCACCTCTCAAAATGTGAAAGCAAAGAGCTTGCAATAGAACAGTTCCAATGTCAGAGGTATTTTCGTTTATAGCTGTCGACCCCTCTCGTTTCAAGACCTGGTTCCCTTACCTCAAACTTGCACATTTTTCCTTCTCCATCGTCCTTGAAAAGTTTGTAACATCATCACGAAATCATCCAGCGTAATTGCGTTCTGGCTCAAAATTCTAGAAATCCTCGCTTAGAAAGTAAGTTAGCAAGTAAACACTAAAAGCATCTGAGGAACAAATGACATTATTACAATTAAAACTCTAATTATAAAGACGCAAGATTACTGCAAGGTACACATGCACTACCGGCTTGAGAAAATATCCTTACAAGAACTGAACATCTGCCTCCCTGTAGCACATGTCGTCTAACCTAATAGAATAACATCAAATGGTAACCAGGTAACAAGACTCTAGCTGCGCTAAATACCAATCCGGAAATATAGTGTGATATTTCACTCAAAAACATGACAATCAACATGTTTTACCAGTACAACATTAATCTACCACAAAGCTTTTTCAAAACGCAAGTTGTAATGACCCTGGTCAATGTACATCATTGTCTAACGATGCAACCAGTGCAATAGCCTGCTAACGGGTAGTCTGCAACAATTTGCACTGTCTGCAGAACAGAAGTAGCATATAAATAAGCAGACTCTTGGTTATGGAATGCACAATTGGCATCAAAGAACAGTTAATTGCACAGCAGGACATAAGAGCTTCTTCGTGCAGTCCCGTGTACGGGCCGGGGGGGGGGGGGGGGGGTAAGGGGGTGGCGTGCCAGCAGTTGTTCGCTTATCCCTTAAAGAGCAGAATTAGCAGGCATGGGCGGGTACTCCTGTAGGTATGCAGCCCGCGCGTCGGCTTTTATGTTGTGACACGGCAGAGAGATCTGCTTGTGGTCGTCTATGCCGCCGCACAGTGTGCCAACTCGCTTCAGAACTAGGACAGAACAGATATAGAACAACGTGCGCATTCCGACTTATATGTAGATGACACTGGTGAATACTTGTCCAATGCTGCGGTGGCATTCCAGTCACAAGACGATGTGATACGTATCGTGACAGTGGCTAGTAAACAGTGACTCGGATAGCGATACATTTCTTTAGATATTGCTCTTGTGGCCTGTTTAATATATGACAGCGTTCTTACCCAGTTATCAGGACAAAATATGATGGGTGACACTCCGGAAAGTATGTGTAATGACATATATCGACTTTAAATTACAACCGATATCATCCGGAACCGTTGGCTGCAAAATTTCTAGTTTCGTAAATGGCTGTCCTAGTACATCAATAGCACAATTAACGAGTTCGAATGTATTTGCGTGCGCATATATGCGCGTTTTTACTGGACGACCATTGTTATAGCGCGTGGCAGAAATTTGAAACGTACTACGTGAATGTGGCGAGACGGTATTGTTGTGATCAACTCGAGAAATTATTTTGTGACATCACATGTCATGAAAATTACCAATGAGGTGGCCCCACGCTACGCTCCAAAAATGTAGTGAACTCAGGAAATTAAATGAAATCAAACACATAGGGTACAAAATTAAGGGGTTCATGTATGAATATAAAAGAGTGCTTACACGTTCAAAACATGAAAGAAATGTATTTATTTTCGTGCTACTTACACAAAACAAAACAAAATTATAAATCGCAGGACGTATTTGACTGGGCGTGGACACGACTCAGTTAGTAGGGGAAGGAAGAGGGAACGAATGGTTCAAATGGCTCTGAGCACTATGGGACGTAACATCTGTGGCCATCAATCCCCTAGAACTTAGAACTACCTAAACCTAACTAACGTATGGACATCACACACATCCATGCCCGAGGCAGGATTCGAACCTGCGACCGTAGCGGTCACGCGGTTCCAGACTGAAGCGCCTAGAACCGCACGGCCACACCGGCCGGCAAGGGAACGAATGGTCTCATCATTCTTGTTACCGTTCGTCCTATACTGCTGTCGGTGGCAGACGCTGCGTCGGTCTTTGCGGCGGGGCCCAGGTAACATCTCCGCGTTGTCTGCCCGAGGTCGGTTGCGTGGCAAATGCAGTTTAGTCCACTGTTATTTCAGCCGCGTATCGTCCTGTTGTCCTTACACTAAATAACAAAAACAAGAAAAAGTGCAAGCGCGTCGATATATGCTCCACCGTGGCAGTACACGCCTGCGAGTTACAGACGCTGGTCAGCAGCAGAGATACGCTTACACATCGGCCGCCTGTGGCGAAGGTGTACGGACATTCGATTCTCTTATCTATGTATGTTCGGCGGCGATGACACCATGACGACTTGTCTGCAGTTTATTTATCCCATGAGCCGGATTGCAAGCTTGGTCGAAATTGAAACCATTATCTCTGTTAAATTATCAGCTATTCTAATCTCTGTAGCTCTTTTAGCTAAAAATTTAATAAATTGCAATTGGGAGGCTGTATGCCCGAAATTTAATGGACTATGTCAGTGGTTTTCTCTACGGAGACATATTTTTTAAAAGTACATAGGTTCTTTAACAATGTCAATGGTTGCTCGGACAGGTATATTAGTATATAGGTTCGTAATATGTAATGTAAAGAATGTAGTGTCTTGGTCACACTGCGGATCTCTGTTTTTCATTAGATATTACGAACCTATATAACCCCTGGAAAAAATTTAGTATTTGTTTCAAATTTTTATTAGTCTTCAGGAAAAAATCACCTTCACCTGTGAATTTGAAAGTAACTACTGTCAGCTTAATTACTTGGACCTCAGTATTGCTGTTGACAAAGACAGACTTTCTTTCGGAACTTTTCGAAAATCCACTAGTACGGATCAAATTGTGCCGGCTAGTTCAGTGCATCCTCATTCCCATAAGAAAGCATTTATCCATTCAGCCATTCATCGTGCAGTTTCTGTACCTTTGTGGCCTGACAAGCTCAATGAAGAGATGAATATAATAAAAACTATTGCAGTTAATAACAGCTATGTTCCCACGTTAGTTGACACTATCTTCAAAGCTAGAACTGACGTCAAAATGTCCACTTTAGGTAGCAGTGCTGTTTCAGACAGTAACGAGTGCAAAAATGTTTTCTGGATTCAATTTTTTAGGTCCTATTTCGTAGAAAATTTGTCGGAAAGTTACCTTTTCCACGACTAGTAACTTGCAAAAAAATTTCATTCACAATCTCGTCCACAGTTGCTCCTGTACGCACTTCAGCAGAGTATAAAATCACTTGTGATACGTGTTTCATTTATTATATTTGTAGGACTAACTGGGAGGTCTTTTAGTGTCAGGTATAAGAACATTTGTTGGGAAAAAGAGGCACTAATGACACAATTCCACTTTTGCTGATTATCTGATAATTTCTGGACACAATCCGAAATGCGTTGAAGAAATTTCCATTTCACATAGAGAAAAGGAAGGTCATAGGCTCGACGCCCTCGAAGAGCTGGAGATTTCCAAGCATATGTCTAACTACGATAGCCTCATCCTGAATGAACAGATACAACTCCAACATTTTTTTTTCAATGGTTTCAATCCACTGTTCACGGAATGTTGATCCCTCTATTTTTTCTATATTTTCCTCCTCCTGGTTACAAATCATCAATTTCTTCGAATCTCATAGATATGTGCTACTAAAGTTACCTTCAGTCAAATATTTTCTCTATTGTACAGCTGCTTGTAAATTTTTCTGTATCATGCTGCCTTTTACGTGATAGATATTTCTATAAAGCCTGACACATGCCTCTTATACTTAATCTGCTTCACTGCTATGTGTTTTCAAAAAGACGTTAAGCTCTCTTGCTTTATATTTTGTTTTTGAAAATAACTGCCAGGTTTTCAATTATTTCTGTTATAATGTTTCAAATGGGCACATGTCATTGTCCGCGCCTGGTAGGGTGCGGAAGTTGTATTGTTTTCGTGGCAGCAATGTAAGCCGTTGGGCCGATCCGTCTGATGCTGTTAACAAGGCATCCGTGGCAAAGGCTGGAACGTTTTATTTCACTTTTGAGTTCAGCGTAGCTGCTCTGAATTTTGACCACTGCATTTTAGCAACGTAATTTTACGTAAGTAACCTTGAAAACTGTCATCGCGGTTAAAGTGTTTTTTGTCATATTTAATTTTCTCTGTATTATTTTATAGGATTTATCAAAATTTCATTGTGATGAAGACACTTTTAGTAGGTATCGAAACCTAGGTTATTGTACCTACCTGTTATCTGCAATCGGCTGGCTGTATAATCCTATTTTGAGATGCATTTTAGTTCTCTGCGGGGACCCATATCACTTCCTTCAACTTATGTCTCACTAATTAATCACAGAGAGAAAATCAATGAAATTAGAGCTCATATGAAGGTTTAGTGACTGGTATTCTTCCCACGAATGATTCTCGAATGTAACAGGCAAAGAGGCAAGCGATAGTGTTCCACGAAATATCCTCACAACGTGAAGTGTCTTGCGGAATATGGATACAAGATCAGAACCCCATTCCCGTTTTTTTATGGATTTATGACAGTTATCACGAAACGGTTCTTCCTTTCACACATGTGATGAATGCAACTTAAAAATGTAGGGGAGAAAACTATTTATTTTCTATTAGCGCTTAAACAATGATGTCGGAATATCTGTCGTGCTGCCAATGACGTTTACTTAACTATTCAGATGTTTCCTCTTTCTAAGTTTCCCAGGGCATGTACTAAATCCTGTATTTTCGAAAAATGTAAGATAACATCCGTTGTCACGTTGGGTTGCTCGGGGATCATGGTTAACAAGTCGTCAGCCAATCGCACCTTAAACTTTGATCGTTGGATGACTTGTTGGAAGTATCTGCGAGACAGGGAAACACTGCCAACCGTCTTCCTTCGAAATATGCTTATGCGGTCGTCGCCATATGTGCCCGTGAGTCGATATGCTGAAATATGGAAGTGGAGCTGCCTGAGGTAGGGCCAGTATCCCGGGCCATAAAACCTCCGTGATGGGGCAGTTGCCATTCAGCTGCCCGCAATACACAGAAATCTCGATCGCATCTGAACACAACGGTACCCATATACCATTGCACTTGCCGTTTATGTGGCAAGCCGCTCGCAAAGTAGGCTGCCAGATTTCAGTGATTTAACGTGTTTAGCCTCGGCGTCCACTCATTTACCGAACTTTCATTAGAGTTCACCATTTGTTAATTATGAACCTGTGGAGTAAGACAAAGGTGCGTTAGCTGTGAAAGTGGCTTATACATTGACGTAGACGGTTGCATGAAAACCGTCCTATTAGAAGAGGGAGTGGAGTGCCAATTTTTGCAGAAATGTGCTCAGTCTTCTAACAAAAGCTCGGAAATTTTATTTGAATGATACATACCCCAACAAATATTGATTCTGCCCTAGTTAGCAACAATAAGAGACCTTGTTGCTCTGTACTACACCTACAGCCAAAGTCTGCAAACTGCTGTGAAGTGCACCCAGGTGATTCTCATTGCACCACTCACTGGGTCTTCCTTCCGGTCCAATCACGTACGGAGGCGGGGAGAATAACTATTTTAACGCCTTAGTACGCACTGCAGTTAATCTAATCTTATCCTCGCAATGCCTACGGGAGCGACTCGTAGGGATTTTTAGTATATTCCTAGATTAATTATACACATCTGCATCTTGAAACATTGTAAGTAGTCTTAATCGGAGTAGTACCGATTCAGTTTTTTAGACATCTTCGTGCCACTCCACCAAGGAGCAAATAAACGTATTACCATTCCTGCTGTTCCCTGTATACGTTCAATATTCTCTTTTAGTTACCTATTCGTCCTACTTGTTACAGGTCACACACATGTGAGCAGTACACTAGAATGGGTCGCAAGAGTGTTTTTATACGCACTCTCCTTTGCAGAATGATTACAGTTCTCCAGTATTCTACCGATGAACCGACTTGCCTTACTTACGGCTGACGCTATGTGATTGCTCTGTTTCACATTTGTACAAATTGTTACACCCAGGTGTTTATATGAGTTCGCCAAGTTTTTCGTTCTTTGAAGTACAAAGTTTTGCGATTCTAAACATTTAAAGCAAGGTGACAATCACTCCACCATTTCGAGTTCTTATCTAAATCGAACTGAATATCTGTGCAAAAAAGTGGTTCAAATGTCTGAGCACTATGGGACTTAACTTCTGAGGTCATCAGTCCCCCTAGAACTTAGAACTACTTAAACCTAACTAACGTAAGGACACCACACACATCCATGCCCGAGGCAAGATTCGAACTTGCGACCGTAGCGGTCGCGCGGTTCCAGACTGTAGCGCCTAGAGCCGCTCGGCCACTCCGATCGGCCAATATCTGTGCAGCTTTTTTCAGACAGTATTTCCTTATAGATAACTGAATCAACTGCGAAAATTCTGAGGTTAATTTTAAGGGGCTGGTTCGTGAATGCTAGTGGAAATCTTCGAAAAACTGTCCGTTTATTAAGCATTGTAGCCCAAAGAATAAGAGTTCTATGTCCATATAATGCTTACCATCTTTTAAAAGATCATTTGGGAAAATTTCCACAGCTTTTGACCTAATACTTTTTCTGAATTGTATCTTGTTTTGCAAGTGAAATAAAGCATGTTAAGTGTTTTCGTACTACACAGATAGACGTGTCTCGAAATGAAAGCAAAGGAGAAGCTTCATTTTTCCCTGAAGTTCTTTACACTATTATCTTTAAGGTAGACTTTTGAAAAGATGTTGCTCTCACAAATTATGGTTCAAAAATATTTTAATAATGATTAACAAAAATTTCAGTAACTAACTCAGAGTTATTCCTTAAAAACGTCTTCAGTTTAAAATTTAAGTCATAGGAATACTTTTTAATTATGTTTACGACAATATACACAATATAAACACTCCATCAAACATAATAGTTTTTAACCAGCGTGTTCTAGAACATCAAGAAAGCGAACTTTCGGGAAATTCAAGTGAAAGTTACAAATGTTTCTTTATCTAATCTCCATAATATGGATCCCAGTTCCGTAGTCATGCTTCTGGAGTAGTTGTTCCTCGCTTTTGTTTACTAGACTACTACTTCTTATTCTTGCATCTTTGGTTGCTTGCAACACTGATTTCTGTTCTTGACAGTGTCTCCTGCGTTCAGTCTGGATTAAAGCTTTTTGCTCACCCATTAATTCCATAACCTTCAACCTTGACACTGCATCATCACTGAAACAGAGAGCATTCAGCCCACTTATTTTCAAAGTATTTAGTCGTATGAGTACAGTTTTTGGTATCCGTTCCCATGTACATTTGTTAAGATTCTCATTTCGGTTTTGAGCCCTAACATCTATAAACTTTCCCAATACTTTTGTAGGTCAAAGTATGCTTATTTTGAGAACAAAATTCTGTTTTTAACGGAACAGTTTGCGTGACTTTGGGGGGGGGGGGGGGGGGGTGTAGTCATGTGTACAGCCACTTTTAAATTCCTCTAATTTTGAGATTCTTTGATAGAATTTCTTCGAAGTAAACTTTTTATTGTTCAGGAAATTACAGAGAATTATTTAAGATAAAAATTAAAAAATCGGTTTTATCATACCTAGTCACAAATTAGTCCCCTTGACATTGTCTGCTAGATCGTTAATATACAACATGAGCAGCAGGATCCCAACAGAACTTTCGTGGGCCACATCTGGGGTTACTTCTACATCTGTCATTGACTCTCCATCCATTATCCATGTTCTACGCCATCCCCAACTGTTGTGAGTTGGCAAGAGAGCCAACCTGGTACTACTAGAGGAAGCCGAAAGACACGCGTTTTAGCTCACGCAGGCTGGCGTGAGGTATGGAACAGGACAAGGAAATTAGACTTAGAAAAAACTGACGTAGCTGGTGGAATACTTAACATTAATCCATAAATGGTGAACGTCGCTCTTGACGGTACATGTTTTACAGTATCAATAGTAACTGGTAATGGCGCCTTGCTAGGTCGTAGCAAATGACGTAGCTGAAGGCTATGCTAACTATCGTCTCGGCAAATGAGAGCGTATTTTGGCAGTGAACCATCGCTAGCAAAGTCGGTTGAACAACTGGGGCGAGTGCTAGGAAGTGTCTCTAGACCTGCCGTGTGGTGGCGCTCGGTCTGCAATCACTGATAGTGGCGACACGCGGGTCCGACGTATACTAACGGACCGCGGCCCATTTAAAGGCTACCACCTAGCAAGTGTGGTGTCTGGCGGTGACACCACACTAACAATAAATCGTCAGTAAACTCATAAATTTCGTTTGATACCGCATGGGGTGCACTTTCGATAATAAGCTTAAGTTTGGCACTGAGTGAAACGTTTTTCTTGAAATCAAGAAATACCGCGCTCCCCTGACTGCCTGCGTTCATATCCTTCACGCTGTCCTGTCGGCATACATCGATGCTGCGGTTGACGCGGAAACGTTGTGACACAGATACACACAATACTACGCTCTGCGCATATACTCTTAATAAGAATTTTTTGGAAGAAAACGATTATTATTAATTTTAAATATTTATGTGAAGCATTTCATATTAAAAGTGTTTATTTTGCTTGGTTGGTTGATTCGGAGGAGGAGACCTAACAGCGAGGTCATCGGTCTGTTCGGATTAGGAAAGGATGGAGAAGGAAGTCGGCTATGCCCTTTCAAAGGAACCATCCTGGCATTTTCATGAAGCGATTTAGGGAAATGAAGGAAAACCTAAATCAGAATGGCCGGAAGCGGGTCTGAACCGTCATTCTCACGAATGCGAGTCCAGTGTGCTAACCACTGCACCACCTCTTCGGCGTCTTTATTTTGAAAAATCTAAAAGTGAATATAGATTTGCCACCGGCACCTTGTTCAGGTTACATAAATCAAACTTGCATTACATAATAAATTTCTGAGGGACAGAGTAGACAGGGGAAGTACGTGCTTTTGAGGAAGTTGGGAAGGCGTGGGAATGAGGCAGGCTGCGGAGAAGTGGTCGGACGGCAGCACTTGAACAGAGTGAATGTGTGTCGCACTCTCAATCGCGCCCAAGTTCTTACGATGAAACTGCATTTCGGCTTCACAGATGGGCAGTGGCTGGAGGAATGCTGCCGCTATAAACTACCGTTGACGCTGCCAACTGTGTCTGCGTGTGAGTGAGCGACAAATGCTAAAAATACATTTGGTTATGAGAAGAATAGATTGCAGTTCACTATATAGAGGAGAAGTCGAGTCGCAGACAGTCACATAAAAATGCTATACATTTGGACTTTCGGCCAAACGGCTTTCTTCTAAAGTAAAGAACACAAACACATTCACGCAAACACAACTCACACACATATGACCACTGTCTCTGGCCACTAACGCCGTAAATAAAATCAGGATTAAATATCAGCATGGTCAGGTTAAAAAGAAAGAGGAAAAAGCATTACAACACGAGCAAGGTTCTCTGCAGGCCACTATTACAGACTGCACAACAATAGAACGATTGTCTCTGTTGCTGAGAGATATATACAATAGAATACGAATTACCCTAATAAGTGATAGTGGTCAATCGACGTCCATTTTCATCATAACGGCTATACTAATAAAACAGAATATTTGTTATTGGCCAAAGGCACATTCTTGTTAGTGGCATTAGGATTCAACGACTAATATCAATCTCTTAGTATCATGTGCTCTATCATGTGGTGACGTCATCGGCCTTTTGGTTTGAAACCTCTACTATACAATCCACTCAGTAATATGGTACGTTTAAAATAGTCTTTGTCACTTAGTTTCTCTATCACACACTTCTTGACAACGAAAACATATATTGTCAGCAAAACGGAGAGGCTTCAGAACACTGCAAGGAAATCGAAAGAAGCCAGTAGCCTATTGTTTGCATAGCGTGATGCTTTCTTGTACGCAACTTTTCCGGTATTGACATCTTGAAACCTAAGTTTCGCCTCACTTCCTGTGACCATTGCTGATATAAAACAGAAAACTGAATGAGAACTCAGTAGCACTCTCGCGCATCCTGTTCATCCCATATGAGGCTATCAGGATGTTAAATTGGAAAGTATCTCACTGATAGCTTCTTCACGATTGAAATGGCAAGTTTCTACATTTCCCAATGGCTGTGAACATGCACTTCCATTATAAAACTGCATCTGCTTCTGTTGCCGGCCGCTGTGGCCGAAAGGTTCTAGGCGCTTCAGGCCGGAACCGCGCTGCTACTACGGTCGCAGGTTCGAATCCTGCCTCGGGCATGGATGTGTGTGATGCCTTTAGGTTAGTTAGGTTTAAGTAGTTCTAAGTTCTAGGGGACTGGTGACCACAGATGTTAAGTCCCATAGTGCTCAGAGCCATTTGAACCATTTGAACTGATGACCTCCGATGTTAAGTCCCATACTGCTCAGAGCCATTTTTGAATTGTTAATTCCAGAATAATCATGTAGTTGTAGATGTAGATCGTGAGTTTTTATCGTGATGTTTCAGGAGGAGTCCCTGAACCACCTGATAGTACATGCACAGTTGTCTAGTATATGCACAATTGTCTTGGAATCATTCACAATGCGATGCGTTTTTCTTAGTCACCAGTGTATTTGTGTACCGTAACGTCACCATGTGTTTCAGATAACGGCCACGAGAGGCCCAGTGCAATAATATCGTGTTCGGGTAACAGGTGAGCTTAAATTTCTTCGTTTGCTTGCGCCGCTATTTGCGAGTTCGTGTCTCTGATCCAAACGGCCTTTTATTTCCTGTACTGGCTCTGTCGAGCAGTTACTCGTCGATGTTTTCTGTGAATGAGATCTCACAGAGTGATATCCAACATGAAATACTACAGCACAGTCCGATCTGCCTTGGAAAACAAAACGTATAAAACTATGATAACAAAACAAGAATGGTGACTCCATCCAGTTATAGTATACTTGGTGTAGCATGCAAAAACAACCCGTGTTGTCTCTTGTTTATGACACGCATTCGATGTTATCTCCTCCATTACTTTCTGAAGTGTAGCAGTTTCCCATTTATCCGATTCCGGAAATTGTGATTGCAATCGAATATAATTCACAAAAGGTGTATAGAGAGAGGCAGCCGCGAAGTAAAACGCCGGGCCCCAGGTGCTGGTAGTGGTCCGGGACCGCAGCGAAATGACCGACATCTTGCTGCCCCGTCTCTGATGGGAAACTTAATGGAATTTTTAAGCGGCTGTCCTCTCGCTGCCTCCACCCTGCTGCCCACCTGGTCGCTTATTAACACAAATTATTAGTTTCCGCTTCAAACACTTGCCTTCTACCTCCAAGTATAGGCGTCGTCTCTTTATACGCCCAAAAGGAAACAAAAATTTAAGTGAAGATTTCTTTTTATTGCCGTTCCACATGTCGTACAAGCATAATAATTTAATTGCCAGATTTCTCAGAAATTTAACAGCTTGATTCGGACATTAATACAAATTCCTCTCATAAGCATGCTCTCCGTCTGTTTGGGGTAAATCAATGAATACAGCAAATTGGTACTTATGTATCACACAGAACGGATTAAGAAAACAGTATGATGGGTAACATACTCTTCAACTAATTTAAAATTAAAAGAAAGACATTCTGTTAATACAGGAACTGGCGTTTCTTTTCGAAACACACTCTTCGCTTTTTTCACTTGAACACTATCAGTGCTCTGATAAAGAGTTTTGTAACACATATTTCAACTTCCTTATGACTACAATAAAACTTTGCTGGTTCTAAGCTCGGCGTCAACAGTATATATTTACAGTGTCATACTGCGACTAGATATAGTAGGGGTCAGTGAAGTGAGTGGAAGGAAGACAAGGATTTCTGGTCAGATGAGTATCTGGTAATATCAACAGCAGCAGAAAATGGTATAACAGGTGTAGGATTCGTTATGAATAGGAAGGTAGGGCAGAGGGTGTGTTACTGTGAACAGTTCAGTGACCGGGTGGTTCTAATCAGAATCGACAGCAGACCAACACCGACAACGATAGTAAAGGTACACATGCCGACGTCGCAAGCTGAAGATGAGCAGATAGAGAAAGTGTATGAGGATATTGAAAGGGTAATGCAGTATGTAAAGGGGGACGAAAATCTAATAGTCATGGGCGACTGGAATGACGTTGTAGGGGAAGGAGAAGAAGAAAAGGTTACAGGAGAATATGGGCTTGGGACAAGGAGTGAAAGAGGAGAAAGACTACTTGAGTTATGTAACAAGTTTCAGCTAGTAATAGCGAATACCCTGTTCAAGAATCACAAGAGGAGGAGGTATACTTGGAAGAGGCCGGGACATACGGGAAGATTTCAGTTAGATTACATCATGGTCAGACAGATATTCCGAAATCAGATACTGGATTGTAAGGCGTACCCAGGAGCAGATATAGACTCAGATCACAATATAGTAGGGATGAAGAGTAGGCTGAAGTTCAAGACATTAGTCAGGAAGAATCAATACACAAAGAAGTGAGATACGGAAGTACTAAGGAATGACGAGATACGTTTGAAGTTCTCTAACGCTATAGCTACAGCAATAAGGAACAGCGCAGTAGGCAGTACAGTTGAAGAGTAATGGACATCTCTAAAAAGGGCCATCACAGAAGTTGGGAAGGAAAACATAGGTGCAAAGAAGGTAGCTGCGAGGAAACCACGGGTAACAGAAGAAATACTTCAGTTGATTGATGAAAGGAGGAAGCTAAGACGAAATGGCTGCAGGAAAAATGTGAAGACATCGAAAAAGATATGATTGTCGGAAGGACAGACTCTGCATACAGGAAAGTCAAAACAATCTTTGGTGACATTAAAAGCAACGGTGGTAACATTAAGAGTGCAACAGGAATTCCACTGTTAAATGCAGAGGAGAGAGCAGATAGGTGGAAAGAATACATTGAAAGCCTCTATGAGGGTGAAGATTTGTCTTATGTGATAGAAGAAGAAACAGGAGTCGATTTAGAAGAGATAGGGGATCCAGTATTAGAATCGGAATTTAAAAGAGCTTTGGAGGACTTACGGTCAAATAAGGCAGAAGGGATGGATAACATACCATCAGAATTTCTAAAATCATTGGGGGAAGTGGCAACAAAACGACTATTCACGTTGGTGTGTAGAATATATGAGTCTGGCGATATACCATCTGACTTTCGGAAAAGCATCATCCACACAATTACGAAGACGGTAAGAGCTAACAAGTGCGAGAATTATCGCACAATTTGCTTAACAGCTCATGCGTCGAAACTGCTTACAAGAATAACATACAGAAGAATGGAAAAGAAAATTGAGAATGCGCTAGGTGACGATCAGTTTGGCTTTAGGAAAAGTAAAGGGACGGGAGAGGCAATTCTGACGTTACGGCTAATAATGGAAGCAATGTTAAAGAAAAATCAAGACACTTTCATAGGATTTGTCGACCTGGAAAAAGCGTTAGACAATATAAAATGGTGCAAGCTGTTCGAAATTCTGAAAAAAGTAGCGGTAACCTATAGGGAGAGACGGGTCATGTACAATATGTACAACAACCAAGAGGGAATAGAGGGAATAATAAGAGTGGACGATCAAGAACGAAGTGCTCGTATTAAGAAGGGTGTAAGACAAGGCTGTAGCCTTTCGCCCCTACTCTTCAATCTGTACATCGAGGAAGCAATGTTGGAAATAAAAGAAAGGTTCAGGAGTGGAATTAAAATACAAGGTGAAAGGATATCAATGATACGATTCGCTGAGGACATTGCTATCCTGAGTGAAAGTGAATAAGAATTCTGCTGAACGGAATGAACAGTCTAATGAGTACACAGTATGGTTTGAGAGTAAATCGGAGAAATACGAAGGTAATGAGAAGTAGTAGAAATGAGAACAGCGAGAAACTTAACAGGATTGATGCTCACGAAGTCAATGAAGTTAAGGAATTCTGCTACCTAGGCAGTAAAATAACCAATGACGGACGGAGCAAGGAGGACATCAAAAGCAGACTCGCTATGGCAAAAAAGGCATTTCTGCCCAAGAGAAGTCTACTAATATCAAATACTAGCCTTAATTTGAGGAAGAAATTTCTGAGGATGTAAGTCTGGAGTACAGCATTGTATGGTAGTGAAACATGGACTGTGGGAAACCCGGAACAGAAGAGAATCGAAGCATTTGAGATGTGGTGTTATAGACGAATGTTGAAAATTAAGTGGACTGATAAGGTAAGGAATGAGGAGGTTCTAGGAAGAATCGGAGAGGAAAGGAATATGTGGAAAACACTGATAAGAAGAAGGGACAGGATGATAGGACATCTGCTAAGACATGAGGGAATGACTTCCATGGTACTAGAGGGAGCTGTAGAGGGCAAAAACCGTAGAGGAAGACAGAGATGGGAATACGTGAAGCAAATAATTGACGACGTAGGTTGCAAGTGCTACTCTGAGATGAAGAGGTTAGCACAGGAAAGGAATTCGTGGCGGGCCGCATCAAACCAGTCAGTAGACTGATGAAAAAAGACTGCGACTTCATTTCCTGCTACTATATTCTCTGTACTTTTAAAATTTTTGTACCTTCTTCGTTCAACAACTATCAATCATAGGCATTCACTAAGGGGAAGAATAGAGGAGCGGCAGGGGAGGAGGCGACACTTCTCCCTTTCCTGGATTGGTTCAAATGGTTCAAATGGTTCAAATGGCTCTGAGGTCACCAGTCCCCTAGAACTTAGAACTACTTAAACCTAACTAACCTAAGGACATCACACACATCCATGCCTGAGGCAGGATTCGAACCTGCGGCCGTAGCGGTCGCGTGGTTCCATACTGTAGCGCCTAGATCCACTCGGCCACCCCGGCCGGCGCGGACGTACAGAAGGCAGCTTGAGAAGAAGAGTCAATAGTTGCATAGTGGACGGAGATATTTATTGGTGAACATCTACGAGTGCAGAGAGAAGAAATGAAAATTTTGGGAACCTAACAGTGTTGCGGTTCCGGACTGAAGCGCCTAGAACCGCACGGGCCCCCTTTCTGGAATGTGACTTGAAGACTTAATTAACTATTTCCAGAAATTTTTGCTATTCTATTAACCTCAGATTTTGAAATACTGGAGCAAGGGACAACGTGGCTTCAGCAATCACCACGTAACTAAGGTTTATTGTACATAATGTGAAGGACAATCAAACAAAATCAAAGAGGGTAAAATAGTCCATATTAAAATGAGTGATAGTCCAAATCCGCAATAGCTGTTTATTCTGTTTCTCCCTGTATGACGACCGGTTTCATACCCTGGAGGTACTTCTACAGGTCATGTAAAACTAATACTTCATGTGCCACGATTTTCAAGGTGCAAGTGCGCATAAAAACATGCCACTCCTCGGTAAAAACATGGATGATTCGGCAGATGGGCACCCGATCCGAACTGTGCATGATCAATAAAACATTTCGAAAACTCTTTCAGAAGACGAGCCCGAACGGCACATGACAATCTACGCCTGATAGGATAAAACCGTCGTCAGAATCAGCGGGGGAAACAAAGAATTAAAAGACACACAATCCACGGAACTTTCAAAGTCGCTGTCCATGAAGTATTAGTTTTATATTACCTGAAATATATCTCCAGGATATGAAATGCGGAAAAATACAATAAATAGCTATTGCAGATTTGGAATTTCACTCAGACTGTTTCACCATGTTCGATTTGAGTTGTTTGATTGTCCTTCACATAATGTAGGCCCACAAGTTCTTCAGCTGTGGTTGCTCGATCTATATGGTTATTTGTGAGGTTCATTGGATTGTCACACTCTCGACGGGAAGTCAAATGTTCCCTGGCCCATGTTGCTAGTCTCAGGTATGCCATGCAGTTAAGGCGGATGTGAACTTTTACAGAACTCTGTCTGAAGAGAATCTCCAGACCTTTCTCTGTCGCTTCATTGTGTCGTTACACATAATATTGGAATGATAGTACATGCGCCAAGTGCCGCATCCAGGGCGTCACTGACCAGCCTTCTGTAAGTTTCCACGGTACTGAAGTATGCGGCAGCACTTGTCCTTTAGCATTAGTAAGCTCACTTTCGCAGTATACAATATCGCTAAAATGAATTTTGTAGAAATAATAAATTCGGAAACAAGTTCTTTAAATTAAAATGTAAATGAAAGGACCACCAAATTTTTATAATGTGTGCTTTATTTCCTTACACAAATCGTACAGTCCTAATCTCTGCATCAATAACAACATACAAATGAACGAATTACATAGACTTAAAAATATTTTGTTGAAACTAAACAGAAGAAAAGCAATAAAGACGCTTTGACCCATGATGTTCTTGGTTTAATACTTGGTTGCACAGCCTTTTGCGTGTATTACTACAGAACACTCGGCTAACATGGAATCCACTAGTTTGGTCATACACGCCTGAGGAATCTTCTTCCATTGCTCACATAATTATTGGTAGAAAGCCTTCTTATTGATGTAGTTTTGTTCACGAACATTTCTATCCGCCTCGCCCCAAAGATATTCTATGAGATTTAACTGCGGACTTTGGCGTGGCCATTCGAATATCTGTAATTTGTACTGCTTGAGAACTATCTTTTCATGACTAGAAGTATGCTGGAATTGCAAGTTACGAGGCATATTTCGTCTTCCGTGAGTCATCATGCGGTATGTTAATATTTCACCATACTTCAGACTATCAATTACGCCATGAATTTCGACGAGAGGACCTACACGACTTCGTGAGAAACAGCCCCACACCTTGGTACTTCGTCCTCCGTGCTTTACCGTGGATAGTTTATACTTTTTGTCTGTTTACATGTTCTTCGGTCTCCGAACGTACTGTATCCATTCCGAGGAGAAGAGGTTAAACTGTGTTTCACCACTCTGCAGAATTATTGGCCAGGCTTCAGTGGCCCATCATGCATATTTAATAGCAAACTGTAATCTGGCGTTCCTGTTTTCGCACTTATCAAATTTTCCGAGACTGTCACCTGCCATTCAGAGCTATAGCTACTAAGCGATGTTTAACCTACCGAAGTAACGATCTTTACCCCGTTTTTCCCAAAACGAACTGCCAGGGCTGGTTTTTTTGGAATCAGTCGTCGATTGCCTTCGGAGATCCTATCTACTTCTTGGATGGGTTTTCGGGGCCGTTCGTCCATTGTACTCTATCGTCTCGTCTTTTTATTGAAGCCAGACATCTGTGCAATGAAGGACTGAGCTTGCCCTTGACTCAGTGCTGTTAAGACAGCTTGTCTGAAATCTACTCAATGTTCCTAAGTTTTAGGCACTCCGGCTGAAGTCCATGCTTACTTGCAATCAGAAATCAACACACGTAACCACGGCGAGGTCAAGCAGTGTTCTGGGTATACAACCGGCTCCTTTCGGATCCATGTGTAGATAAACACGCCTACCCACCCACTGGTTCAAGTACAAAATACTTCTGAGCGATAATGTAAATACCCCAGGGCAGCCGAGCTGGACATCGGCACGGTAGAACTAGGCATCAACGACAGTCGTACGTCAGAATCCGCCGTGGGGTTGCCGACACACTTTTGAAGCAGCTGTTACAGTCTCAACTGGGCTGCGAACCAACGACTGCTGCCTGGCGGTCTAGTCATCATGTCGCCTTCACTCTGCCGCTATCACCACTGACTGTTCGGGATCCTGCCGTCACCTCATGGTCCGCGGTACCAATTGTTGACGTCCCAGATCCGTGTCACTGGGGTCCACCAACGCCAGCCGCCGCTCTCCAGTCGTCGGCCCAGGCTTCGTCGCCCTGGGAAACACCAACGTCTCCCGCTGCGTTCGCTGCCAGCATGCCTCATGCCGGCCATCCAAAACTGAGACATTTTCATTCCATCCTGACTACATGCTGACAGCAAGGCCGCTTGCTACCTGCTGCCTCTACGAGAAGTGTTTACAGTGACGCTCTATGGGACCTCCTCGGTCGAGGGTTCAGAGTCCGTGGCCTACACTCTGGTTACTGCAGGCAACATTTGACTTCCTCTGTCGTCTACGCCTCAACCCACATACACCTCCCACTTCACCCATCCCAACATATAATACAATTTTTTTTTCATTAATTATCAAATATTCCGCAATTCTGTCTGGACGGCTTCAGGTCTTCTACGCAGCATACAAAGATATAGTGGGACGAGCGTCGCTCAGATCGGACTAGAAGTACAAGACGGTAATAACTAAACTGACGATGGTCCGAGTTCTGCTGAAGTGCGAGCTGTATACATCACATGACGCACTTTTTGCCACCAGGCATGGTCACCAGGCCACTGTATGCAGCCACAATGTGAAATGTATCTTCTTCTTGGAGTCAATCTGCTGTTTTTCGCTTGAGTTGGTCGAAAGGGCTAAGAAGGTTGAAGTTTTACATACGAATTTCCGTTGCTATTGAGAACAAAAAACCGCGCGCAGCTGCTAAAGTTGTATTGTCAGAACGGTAGCAATAGCAGCGCAGCGCTGTGGGAATATCGCCAACAGAAACAGCTGCGGAGAGGTCCCATGTCAATAAATGTGCTAAAGAATGTGACCAAGAAATCTGAAGAACAGTTTGGACAGGGAGAGGGAGGCGGCCCATTCCTATAGCAGTTGCTGAAGCTATAGCCGACCGTGCAGCACACTCCTCAAAATCTGCAACCAGTGCTCGAGCTATGTTACGGAAATTGTCTCTTCCTTATTAGTGGTTGAAAATATTTTGCGGCACATTTTGCGCTGGTAACCCTACAAGATTCAGAATGATGCCCTAAGACTGGCCACAACGGCGTGACTTTATCTTTCTTTTTTTGGTATGCCTGGAAATTGATGAAATGTGGTGGGAATATTCTTTGGACGGACGAGGTACGGTGCCTTGAATGCTGGTACTGCCGCATATGGTGATCTACTCCGCCACAGGTTGTGCCGGGACATCAAAATGCACTCAGCTTGCTTGAGTGTCTGGTGCAGTTTCACAAGCTCCTTCATTCCTCATCAATTTTCTTCGAGCAGATGACATCTCATGGGCCTATTAGGTGTACTGTGACATCTGCTCCTTGTACGTACCTCCTTGGGCAAGCTTTGCAAGAACGCAACTATGTTCGCACCACTATTTTCATGTAAGATGGGGCGACACCACATGTCGCTTGCCAGGTGAAAGATTTGCTTTGATAAACAGTAACGACGCATTATCACCAGGCTATTTCAAGACTTGTGGTTTCCACATCTCCCGACCTAAATTCATGTGACTTCTTGTTAGGGGCATATCTGAAAATATGCTCAAATTTGTCTAAATTCCTAAGGGACCAAACTGCGGAGGTCTTCCGTCCCTAGACTTACACGCCACTTAAACTAACCTATACTAAGAACAACACACACACCCAGACGTACACATTTTTCACAACGCTGACGCCATGATTCCATGCCAGCGGCGAAGGCTTCTTTAGGAGTCTGTTTTGACCACTGGAAAATCGCTGAGGCAATAGCAGCACGGCTGGTGAATGTGCGGGCACGGAGAGTGTCTTTCATTGTTGGAAAAAGCAGCAAGTCACTAGGAGCCAGGTCAGGTGAGTAGGGAGCATGAGGAATCACTTCAAAGTTGTTATCACGAAGAAACTGTTGCGTAACGTTAGCTCGAGGGTGCGTTGTCTTGGTCAAACAGCACACGCGCAGCTCATCCCGGACGTTTTTGTTGCAGTGCAGGAAGGAATTTGTTCTTCCAAACATTTTCGTACGATGCACCTGTTACCGTAGTGCCCTTTTGAACGCAATGGGTAAGGATTACGCCCTCGCTGTCCCAGAACATGGACACCATCATTTTTTCAGCACTGGCGGTTACCCGAAATTTTTTTGGTGGCGGTGAAACTGTGTGATTCCATTGAGCTGACTGGCGCTTTGTTTCTGGATTGAAAAATGGCATCCACGTCTCATCCATTGTCACAACCGACGAAAAGAAAGTCCCGTTCATGCTGTCGTTGCGCGTCAACATTGCTTGGCAACATGCCACACGGGCAGCCATGTGGTCGTCCGTCAGCATTCGTGGCACCCACCTGGATGACACTTTTCGCATTTTCAGGTCGTCATGCAGGATTGTGTGCACAGAAACCCACAGAAATGCCAACTCTGGAGGCGATCTGTTCAACAGTCATTCGGCGATCCCCCAAAACAATTATCTCCACTTTCTCGATAATGTCGTCAGACCGGCTTGTGCGAGCCCGAGATTGTTTCTGCTTGTTGTCACACGATGTTCTGCCTTCATTAAACTGTCGCATCCACGAACGCACTTTCGACACATCCATAACTCCATCACCACATGTCCCCTTCAACTGTCGATGAATTTCAATTGGTTTGACACCACGCGAATTCAGAAAACGAATGATTGCACGCTGTTCAAGTAAGGAAAACGTCGCCATTTTAAGTATTTAAAACACTTCTCATTCTCGCCGCTGGCGGTAAAATTCCATCTGCCGTACGGTGCTGCCATCTCTGGGACGTATTGACAATGAACGCAGCCTCATTTTAAAACAATGCGCATGTTTCTATCTCTTTCCAGTCCGGAGAAAAAAAAATCGGAGGCCTTAGAACTTGATTGCACCTCGTATATAGGCGTTTCCGATCGCAGCGCCGTATTCTCGTTTACATATCTCTGCGTGCCGATACCAGTTCCTCTGGCGCTTCCGTATACTATGAGCAACTGTGGACCATGCCGTGTAACGGATGCAGCATGCTGTTAAGTGTGGGGACTATATTTAATACACGTTATCCTGTGTTTGATGGTCCCTCCCATTTTGCTGCATATGTTAACATATATTTTACAGTTCCTCCACTTATGCTGCAAATGTTATCGTGAGTTTGATCGTTCCTCAACTTTTCCTACCTTCGCACCACATTCTGTCTGCTTACAGGCACACATTTCCATCTGGCGACAACAAATGGAAAGATTATTTCTTAAGCATGCTCCACAAGCATACCTAGTAATTGAATATACCTATGGAGTTTCAGTGTCCTGCAGTGTGTACAGCCCACACTGCAGCAGTAGGAACAATATCAGTTTATTGTGGCATGTACGACGACGTAGCCGTTAGGACAGGAAGGCGAAATTTGCCATTAATGGTCTATGGCAGCAGAAGACCGACACGAGTGCCTTTGCTAACATTGGCAGAGCACCTCAGACTCAAATCCAGAGAGTTTTTACATTATGCAAAGTTTTGTACCATTAGATTTCTCACTACGTGAGACTGTAATTTATTTTGGATAAACAGAATAATTTATTAATTTTTATAGTATTCTGAATGTTGCGAAGATTAAAAACAACACAACAAAGCAGTGTGAACGACGGCCAACGAGAAATTTTTTTTGGCAAGGATAGCAGAGTGGTGGAAGATACACAAAAATAAGTCACGTGCGACAGAAGCAATCAGAATGTTGCCAGGGCTGGAAGATCGCTACTGTGTGTGTGTGTGTGTGTGTGTGTGTGTGTGTGTGTGTGTGTGTGTGTCTGTGGGGTGGGGGGGGGGAGATGCGAGTCAGCAGTTGCAACCAGCGGGCGGTCGCAGAAAACGAGGAATGGAGCGCCCCATCCCTGCTGACGACGACACACCCAGCTGCCGTTGTGGAGAATCCAACCAGAACTACAGGTCAATTCAGCTCGTAACATCAGGGCTTTATCGAATGGATACTACTCTCGGAAATAAGGAGGCCTGCCGTTTGCTGAATCACATGTAGGGGTAGGGAACAACACCGTCATGTAAGACGACCCCCAT
Source organism: Schistocerca cancellata (assembly GCF_023864275.1). Lineage (NCBI taxonomy): Eukaryota > Metazoa > Arthropoda > Insecta > Orthoptera > Acrididae > Schistocerca > Schistocerca cancellata. The sequence continues at coordinate 693,715,868 of NC_064626.1, forward strand.
AACTTCAGACTTGCTGGAAGATACATTACACTGACTCCTCTTAACACTGTAGAAATAGGAATTTCATTTACATAAGCTACCACATTTGCTGAGAACATATCATAGATAAAAAATAATTTAACCTGTGTATTGTCATCTCCGTAAGTCATTGTAAATTACTGACTATGCTCTCGTTGCAAACCTTCTCCTGTTGAATTTAGCGGTAAACAATATCAGACCAGTTGTGGAGAAGCCTGACATCTTCCCAAGCTCATAGCTATGAAGGTATCGCAAGTAAATCGATTTTTTGACTACATAAAACAATAGCCAGCACAAGTTCAAATAACTGCCTATTTCGTTGATCATAATCGATGTTTTAGGAAAGCCTGCAACTGTTTTATTCGTGATTTGTATAACGAAGAACTGCACGAGTTGCTTATTTTTTTCGTACTTAGCACAAAGTGCTTCCGAGAATTTGTTCTCATTTTCAAGCGTATTTGTTTACCTGATCGCGACCTCTGCATACGTGATTTTCTGTCTCTCTTGCAATATAGATGTCTATTTGAGGTTATACTGCAATCGGAAAATCTAACAAAATGAATCTTGAAATGTTTTCATATGCTAATGTTAGAGATTGTATTTTTCTTTGTCTACGTAGAGGTATTGTGCATCCTCCATCACACAGAATATCACACAGACGCAACTCATCACTTACGCAGTTTGTTTTTGTAATCAAAATCTCCTACAAAGATATTGTTACAATATGGTTTCACTGGTTTCACAAAGTTAGGCATGTTACATTTTTTGTGGGTTACTTTATACATGGAGGTGGCAGAAGTCATACGATAGCAATAAGATGGCGATAGTATCGCGTGCACAGGGTACAGGACGGCAGTACACTGGCGGAGCTATAGTGTGTACTTAGGTGATTCATGTGAAAAGGTTTCCGACGTGCTTATGGCCGCACTACGGAAATCAACAGACACTGAACGCTGATTAGTAGTTGGAGCTAGACGCATGGGATATTCCATTTCGGAAATCGTTAGAGAATTCTGTATTTCGAGATCCACAGTGTCGATAGCGTGCCGAGAATACCTCATTTCAGGTAACGCGTGGCCAACGGCTTTCACTTAACGACCGAGAGAAGCGGTGTTCGCGTAGAGTTGTTAGTGCTAACGTGAAATAACCGCAGAAATCAATTGTAGACGTACGACGAACGTAACTGTTAGGACAGAAGGGCGAAGTTTGGCGTCAATGGGCTACGACAACAAAAGACGGACGCGAGTGTCTTTGCTAACAGCACGACATTGCCTACAGCGCCACTTCTCCACTCGCGACCATATCAGTTGGACTGTGCCCTGTCAGATTTCAGCTGGCAAGAGCTGATTGTGGGGTTCAACTGTGACACAAATTCCACAAATTCCAAAGCTGTCAACAAGGCACTGTGCAAGCTGGTAGTAGCTCCATAATGTTATGAGCTGTGTTAATATGGCTTGAACTGGGTCCGCTGGTCCAACTGAACCGATCATTGACAGACCATTTGCAGCCATTCGTTGGCTTCATGTTTCCAAACAACCATGGAATTTTCATGGATGACAATACGCAGTGTCCCCGTTCCACAATTAATCGCGAATGATATGAAGAACATTTTGGTCAGTTCGAGCGAGTGATTTGGATATTCAGAGTGCGCCACATGACTTACATGGAACGTTCGTGGGACATAATCGAGAAGTCAATTCGTGCATGAAATCCTCTTCCCGCAATACTTTGCAGATATAGACGGCTTTAGAGGCAGCTTGTGCGGTACTTCTGCAGGGGCTTCCAACGACTTGTTGAATCCATGCCACGTCGAATTGCTTCATCAAGCCGGGAAAAGTGAGATCCTCAAGCTATTAGAAGGCATCCCATGACTTTTGTATATTTCTCTACCATGTTGACACTTGTAGTGCAGTTAATGTTTTACAATTTTTCTCAGCTGAGGAACATAATACGTCGCTTCAGAACACGTCTATTTTTTCTGAACACACCAAGGCGAGCGCTGTCTATTTTAGTAGGGAGGTCCAAGAAAACTGCGGTGCTGCGAGTTGCAGGTACCTCATATACGGTAATATTTCTCAGCAGGTTTGGATTCCAAGTCGTTAAACTAAGCTGGGGTAGCTAATTCCTAAGACATGTTCTTGTTATGGTCTTCAGTAATGGTTTGGGGCAGCTCTCCAAGCTGACCTGTATAGCGCAAGTCTCTTCATTGCTTTGAAACAATCGCAACTACATCCACATGAGCTGTGGCCAAGCTTTATCTCCCCCTACAATATTACCCCCCCCCCCTCCCCCGCCCAACCACACACACACACACACACACACACACACACACACACACACACACACACACACACACACACACACACACAAATGATCCATTTTTTGTTGCCTCGCGATGTTTCCTGTCAACCTATCCATGCATTTAATCAAATTATGTCATACATTTCTCCTCGATCGATTGGTAGAGGATAGCTTTGAAGAAATACGGAATCTCAGGGGGCTACAGCTAGCAGGAAGTGACATATAGAGATAAAAGTAAGAACTGTGGAGAGATACATGGGACCCAAAAACTTCTAAATTTAGTTTGCAGAACTTTTTCCACATGCCCAGATAACTTACGTGCTGTGAAACAAGGCTTGGAAGGTATGCAAGTCCTGCATACCTCATTCTCTACGTAGAAACACAAAATAAGAACCCTTCAAATGGAAAAAAGTTTTATTTTACATTTTATAAATTGTGCTTTTTTTTTGTCATCTGTCTACTGACTGGTTTGATGCGGCCCGCCACGAATTCCTTTCCTGTGCTAACCTCTTCATCTCAGAGTAGCACTTGCAACATACGTCGTCATTTATTTGCTTGACGTATTCCAATCTCTGTCTTCCTCTACAGTTTTCGTCCTCTACAGCTCCCTCTAGTACCATGGAAGTCATTCCCTCATGTCTTAGCAGATGTCCTATCATCCTATCCCTTCTCCTTATCAGTGTTTTCCACATATTCTTTTCCTCTCCGATTCTTCCTAGAACCTCCTCATTCCTTACCTTATCAGTCCATTTAATTTTCAACATTCGTCCTTAGCACCACATCTCAAATGCTTCGATTCTCGTCTGTTCCGTGTTTCCATGTTTCACTACCATACAATGCTGTACTCCAGACGTACATCCTCAGAAATTTCTTCCTCAAATTAAGGCCGGTATTTGATATTAGTAGACTTCTCTTGGGCAGAAATGCCTTTTTTGCCATAGCGAGTCTGCTTTTGATGTCCTCCTTGCTCCGTCCGTCATTAGTTATTTTACTGCCTAGTTAGCAGAATTCCTTAACTTCATTGACTTCGTGACCATCAATCCTGATGTTAAGTTTCTCGCTGTTCTCATTTATACTATTTCTCATTACCTTAGTCTTTCTCCGATTTACTCTCAAACCATACTGTGTACTCATTAGACTGTTCATTCCGTTCAGCAGATCATTTAATTCTTCTTCACACCGAGCGAGGTGGCGCAGTGGTTAGCACACTGGACTCGCATTCGGGAGGACGACGGTTCAATCCCGTCTCCGGCCATCCTGATTTAGGTTTTCCGTGATTTCCCTAAATGGCTTCAGGCAAATGCCGGGATGGTTCCTTTGAAAGGGCACGGCCGATTTCCTTCCCCATCCTTCCCTAACCCGAGCTTGCGCTCCGTCTCTAATGACCTCGTTGTCGACGGGACGTTAAACACTAATCTCCTCCTCCTCCTCTTCTTCACTTTCACTCAGGATAGCAATGTCCTCAGCGAGTCGTATCATTGATATCCTTTCACCTTGTATTTTAATTCCACTCCTGAACCTTTCTTTTATTTCCATCATTGCTTCCTCGATGTACAGATTGAAGAGTAAGAGCGAAAAGCTACAGTCTTGTCTTACACCCTTCTTAATACGAGCACTTCGTTCTTCATCGTCCACTATTAATATGCCCTCTTGGTTGTTGTACATATTGTATATGACCCGTCTCTCCCTATAGCTTACCCCTACTTTTTTCAGAATTTCGAACAGCTTGCACCATTTAATGTCACCAAAGGTTGTTTTGACTTTCCTGTATGTTGAGTCTGTCCTTCCGACAATCATATCTTTTTCGATGTCTTCACATTTTTCCTGCAGCCATTTCGTCTTAGCTTCCCTGCACTTCCTATTTATTTCATTCCTCAGCGACTTGTATTTCTGTATTCCTGATTTTCCCGGAACATGTTTGTACTTCCTCCTTTCATCAATCAACTGAAGTATTTCTTCTGTTACCCATGGTTTCTTCGCAGCTACCTTCTTTGTACCTATGTATTTCTTCCCAACTTCTGTGATGGCCCTTTTAGAGATGTCCATTCATCTACAAATACTGCGCTATTCCTTATTGCTGTATCTATAGCGTTAGAGAACTTCAAACGTATCTCGTCATTCCTTAGTACTTCCGTATCCCACTTCTGATTCTTCCTGACTAATGTCTTGAACTTCAGCCTACTCTTCATCACTACTATATTGTGATCTGAGTCTATATCTGCTCCTGGGTACGCCTTACAATCCAGTATCTGATTTCGGAATCTCTGTCTGACCATGATGTAATCTAACTGAAATCTTCCCGTATCTCCCGGCCTTTTGCAAGTATACCTCCTCCTCTTGTGACTCTTGAACAGGGTATTCGCTGTTACTAGCTGAAACTTGTTACAGAACTCAATTAGTCTTTCTCCTCTTTCATTCCTTGTCCCAAGCCCATATTCTCCTGTAACCTTTTCTTCTACTCCTTCCCCTACAACTGCATTCCAGTCGCCCATGACTATTAAATTTTCGTCCCCCTTTACATACTGCATTACCCTTTCAATATCCTCATACACTTTCTCCATCTGTTCATCTTCAGCTTGCGACGTCGGCATGTATACCTGAACTATCGTTGTCGGTGTTGATCTGCTGTCGATTCTGATTAGAACAACCCAGTCACTGAACTGTTCACAGTAACACACCCTCTGCCCTACCTTCCTATTCATAACGAATCCTACACCTGTTATACCATTTTCTGCTGCTGTTGATATTACCCGATACTCATCTGACCAGAAATCCTTCCACTTCACTTCACTGACCCCTACTATATCTATATTGAGCCTTTGCATTTCCCTTTTCAGATTTTCTAGTTTCCCTACCACGTTCAAGCTTCTGACATTCCACGCCCCGACTCGTAGAATGTTATCCTTTCGTTGATTATTCAATCTTTTTCTCATGGTAACCTCCCCCTTGGCAGTCCCCTCCCGGAGATCCGAATGGGGGACTATTCCGGAATCTTTTGCCAATGGAGAGACCATCATGACACTTCTTCAATTACAGGCGACATGTCCTGTGGATACACGTTATGTGTCTTTAATGCAGTGGTTTCCATTGCCTTCTGCATCCTCATGTCGTTGATCATTGCTGATTCTTCCGCCTTTAGGGGCAATTTCCCACCCCTAGGACAAGAGAGTGCCCTGAACCTCTATCCGCTCCTCCGCCCACTTTGACAAGGCCGTTGGCAGAATGAGGCTGACTTCTTACGCCGTATGTCTTCGGCCACCAATGCTGATTATTTATCAAAATTTAGGCAGTGGCGGGGATCGAACCCGGGACCGAAAACGTTTTGATTATGAATCAAATACGCTACCCCTAGAGCACGGGTACTCCTATTGTACTATAGCCTATTCTTTTCTTCCTAGTCTATATATTTTGAGTATCTCACTCGAGGTGAAGTTATAGTAAACATATCTGTAAACAATATCAGACCCGTATTTCCATTCTAGTCGATCCAGTCGCTATGTCTGCGGCTGAAAGTCGCTTTTTTGTTTAATATGGGATAATTAATAATTTTCCATCCTCCAAATTCAGTGATAACGATCAGACTTAATATGGTAGTAGAGAACAACGTTATTTTGTCCCCTTTTAAGGTAACTTGCCTCTCTAGTTCCATTCCCATGCGAAAGATAAGCGAGCTCCAGAATACGTGAATCACGATGACTATATTAATCATTTTTAAGATAATGTGATGCAGAGGAACTCTTACTATAGATCGTCGACGTAGATAGCTTCATGTCGCATTAACTCTTCGTTAGGTATTATATTGAGTCTTCAAGGACTTTGAATTTGATGACTGCGTTAACAGAAAAGCTTCTGTACAGAAGCAGAGTATTCTGATACGCTTCGTTCCACTATGTTCCCTTTTTCTACCACGCCAGAAAACAACCTGAGCATTCGGTACTTGCTACACTACACGAAGGAAGCACAGAGCTCATTTCGATCGCAAGACGTGTTCTGAATTTATGATGGAGTGTCGGGGCTGCATATTACTTTTTCCATGTTTCCCGCAGGATTCTGCATGCGTGACACATTGCAGAAAGTCGCTATGAAGAATGTTCCGTCGTAGCCGCTGACAGCGATGTTTGCTTATCCAGCAGCCCATAAATCAGCCAGAAAAAAAACTGGAAATAAGATCTCAGCACAGCCATACCCATCCTTTAGAAGTCATTTTTGGCAGTTGAAAATACATAATCTTAGTCTAATATACAATACATGACATTGCTGTTCGCGGTAGTTCTGTAAAATTATGCGAAAATGGTACAGATAATATCCTCTCATCGTGAGAAACAGTGATGTATTTAATATATAGTGTTGGGGACAATTCTAAGTAAAGCTTTTCTGCTTCCAAACCTATTGCACTTTGTCACTTAGTACAGGGACGGTTAATTCTCTTTGCAAATGACGCTGGAGTTATCATCCGAAGACACCCCATGTGTTCGATTGGAGACAGATCAGGCGATCGAAGGCGCAAGGCAGCACATCGACACTCTGTAGAGTACATTGCTTTACAACAGAGATATGCGGGTGAGCGTTAGTCCGATGGGAAAAACCCCATGGAATTCTGTTTGATGTTTAATGATGTGTGACTAGGGTCTCCCGTCGGGCAGACCGTTCGCCGGGTGCAAGTCTTTCGATTTGACTCCACTTCGGCGACTTACACGTCGATGGGGATGAAATAATGATGATTAGGACAACACAGCACCCAGTCCCTGAGCGGAACAAACCTCCGACCTATCCCGGAATCGAACCCGGGCCATTAACATTCAGTCGCGCTGACCATTTTTTGTTTTGTTTCTTTTTTTTTGTTGATCGTTGTGTTAGGTCGTTGCGGACGTCATATGGCATCCGTCCAAGTTCGTTGTTGATCCTATCACTCATCTTTTTATTATAGAGGCCAACCAGCTCTCTGACCGATCACGCTCAGCTACCGTGCCGGCTGACCATTCAGCTACCGGGTGCGGACATGGAATTCTGTTCATAATGGCAGCACAACGGATTGACGTAAAAATCTGCAGGGATAACCACGTATGTGCATCCAAGACCATGCCAAATTTAAAAGAATGAAAAATCCCCAAGACTGGCAAAGTTTTACAGAAGTTAGAAACATAGCGCGTACTTCAATGCGAGATGCTTTTAATAATTTCCTCAACAAAATTCTGTCTCGAAATCTAGCGGAAAACCCAGAGACATTCTGATCACACATAAAGCACACCAGTGGCAAGACGCAATCAATACCTTCACTGCGCGATTACAACGGTGACCTTACTGATGAAAGTACTACTAAAGCAGAATTATTAAACACGATTTTCCGAAACTCCTTCACTAAAGAAGATGAAGTAAATATTCCTGAATTCCAATCAAGAACAACTGCTCAGATGAGAAACATAGATATCCACGGTGTAAAAAAGCAGCTTAAATCACTTAATAAAGGCAAGGCCTCCGGTCCAGATTGTATGCCAGTCAGCTTCCTCTCAGAGTATGCTGATAGAATAACTCCATATTTAGCAATTATATACAACTACTCGCTCACAGAAGGATCCGTACCTAAAGACTGGAAAACTGCTCGAGTAGTAGGGAAGTAGGAGTAATCCGTTGAATTACAGACCTATATCACTAGCGTCGATTTGCAGTAGGGTTTTGGAACATATACTGTATTCGAACATTGTGAAGTACCTCGAAGAAAACCATTTATTGATACATAGTCAGCACGGATTCAGAAAATATCGTTCTTGTGAAACCCAACTACCTCTTTATAGTCATGAAGTAATAAGTGCTATCGACGGGGATGTCAAATGGATTCCATATTTTTAGATTTCCAGAAGGCTTTCGACACCGTAAGCGTCTTCTAACCAAACTGCGCGCCTACGGACTATCGCCTCAGTTGTACGACTTGATTCATGATTTCCTGTCGGAAAGGTCACAGTTCGTAGTAATAGACGGAAAGTCATCGAGTAAAACAGAAGTAATATCCGACGTTCCTCAAGGAAGTGTTATAGGCCCTCTGTTGTTCTTGATCTATATTAACGACGTGGGAGGATAAGATATCTGTATGGTTTGAAAACTGGCAATTGACCCTGAATAAAGAAAAGTGTGAAGTTATTCAGATGAGTACTAAAAGAAATCCGCTAAATTTCGATTACGCGATAAGTCATACAAATATGAAAGCTGCAAATTCAGCTAAATACTTAATTAAGGATTACAATTACAGAGAACCTAAATTGGAACGATCACGTAAATAATATTGTGGGTAGAGCAAACCAAAGACTGCGACTCATTGGCAGAACACTTAGAAGGTTCAACAGGTCTACTAAAGAGACTTCTTACATCACGCTTGTCCGCCCTGTTCTGGAGTACTGCTGTGCGGTGTGGGATCTGCATCAGATGGGACTGACCGATGACATCGAAAAAGTACAAAGAAGGGCAGCTCGTTTTGTATTATCGCGAAATAGGGGATATAGTGTCACAGAGATGATAAGTGAAAGGGAGTGGCAATCATTAAAACATAGGCGTTTTTCGTTGCGACGGGATCTTCTCATGAAATTTTAATCATCAGTTTCTCCTCCGATTGCGAAAACATTCTATTGGGACCCACCTGCATAGGGAGAAATGATCATCACAATAAAATAAGAGAAATCAGGGCTCGCACAGAAAAATTTAAGTGCTCGTTTTTCCCGCGTGCCGTTCGAGAGTGGAACGGTAGAGAGGCAGCTTGAAAGTGGTTCATTGAACCCTCTGCCAAGCACTTTATTGTGAATAGCAGAGTAATCACGTAGATTTAGATAACTCATGTTGTAGGTCCAGTGTGTGTGTGTGGCACACAGATAGGTTGGCTGCAGCCATCAAATGGCCTCCTCCTTACCAACACCGAGGCAGAACCAGCTTTAAGCTCTCGCTTCACGGCTTTCAAGTCGCTAGTAGTGGTAGTTTGGGGTCAGTGGAACGTGTCCGTCTACGTGACCGTCTGGAGCCTGGTCTCCTTCTGACCGTACATTCTCGTGACCATCGCTGCCAGCAATCATGTGCAACGGCTACGTTTCTGCCAAGTTTCTCTGCAGTATCGCAGAAGGAACATCCAGTTTCTCGTAACCCTATTACACGATCTATTTCAAACTCAGAGAGGCGTTCATAATGGCGTCTTTCTCGTTTTTAAAAACGTTCTTGTCTGACATCAACTCACGGGGCACAACCTCAAAGATAATTAACGCTCAGGTTTGTGTCAGCGTGTTTACACGCTCATAGTGTCGCTACTAGCGTTACTCTTAAGCGACTGGCGCGAAATTTGAATAGACATCATGTTTCAGATGTAGAAACACGCCTACCAACTTTCATTTTTCTCTTAAAATCCTTCTTGGTGTTGCGATTTTTTTACTGTCACTTCTCGTACTGCTGACCACAATTTAATGTGTTTACGATGTATTTCAGTTATTTCGCCTACAGAAATCTACAGGCAGTAGAAACTTTCTTTTACGGTTTAATTGTGTTCATTTCTACATATATGAAGAGGTATATGTATTTGTCTAACCATTATAAATACATGCAAGATGTTTTCTCGGCGAGAATAATTAGCTGTTACTACAGCCACACTCAGCAGATTAACTTTCCAAGGAAGCTCTCCGCCATACCTCACTGGATTGTGACTCCTGGAAGAAAGCATGTGGCAATGAAATGAATTTACCTCGACCTAGCAACTGGCTGCAATATAAGGTCAATTGTGTGTAGACAGCCTAAATATGAAGAAACTGTTGCTAATTCCATAGAAGTGTCAAGTAAGTAACACGGTACACTAATAAAATCTCTAGAAAAAGTGGCTCTCAGTTTCAGTGATTATGTTATTTAATGTTTTACGATACTATCACGAAAGCATTTCGTAATGATGTAAAAGGTTGCAGTCAGTCTGCCGACCACTGACCGGACAGAACTGGTTACGATATTGTGGAATTTTTTCGTGATTGTGTCGTAATTATTGTTTCTGCTTGTTGTATTCCGAATAAGTATTTCGGAAGTCAGGTACCAGATTTAAGAGTGGCGCGTTCACTAATAGCTAGAACGAATATGAACATCTTTGTCAACTGTGTGTCGGGCTGGAAGTGGGATCCGGGTATCTGTTAACGAGGAGAGTGTGGGACACCCTCATTTATCCTTATACGCCAGATAGAAGAATTATAAGTTTTAACGTGTCTCTTGTTCTCGTCCGCTATTTCCAACCTCAACACTCTCCTGCTATGTTGTTAGACTAGCAAGCCTGAAGAAAAGAAAATGCCAAGCAACTTGTCAGTGTTACCATTATTTACCTTCAGCAGAACTTGTCTTTAGCTCTTCAGTTTTTTTTTTTTTTTTGCATTATTCGGTATATAATTCTAGACGGCAATACAAGTATAATAGTTGTCTGCACAGTTGATAATTATTCTAACAGTTGTACTGCAATTCAAAAAATGGTTCAAATGACTCTGAGCACTATGGGACTTAACATCTATGGTCATCAGTCCCCTAGAACTTAGAACTACTTAAACCTAACCAACCTAAGGACGTCACACAACACCCAGTCATCACGGGGCAGAGAAATACTGCAATTCATTGTCAAATTTGTCTAAAAGATAATTACCAGATTCGTTCGAAATTCGAACATCTTCAGATCAATTGTAGATGCAGCGCAACTCTTCAGTTACATAGACTGCTCTGCAACTGGAATTGCTCTCAAAATATTAGAAATTTGTACTATACTGGTAATTATTATTAAAATAAATTCGACGACAGATTACGGTAAAAAGTATTACAATAACACTTTAGCTTATAACTCAATCAGTGTTTCCTGTATTTCTCATATTGATCGTGACATCTTTGGAAGTGCGATGGCAACTTTTGTCTACAAACCTTACAGTAGTTTTCTGTTCTATATTCATTCAACATCTTCAGTTACATTTCCACTATGTGGTAACTCTGGAAATATCACTTCTAACGTTTTTTGACCTGAAATTGTTCAGTAGTCTTTCAAATTCTGCCCATGCTTCCTTCCGCATCAATATACCATACTCGTAACATAATAGCGGTTCCCCATTGCTCGGATCTTAAACGAATTCGTGTCATCTGTTTGTCCTATCTTCTATACTTGACATGGATTTTCCACCTACACCTCGTAGACTAACCAGTCATATTTACATTTCTCCAAAACTATGTTTAGCTTTATCGTAGCAGTGTTAGCTTTTTCCTACAACAGTCTCCGACTCAGTTCCTATGCAGGTCTCTTTCAAGGCTTATGATTTTATAGTCGTTTTAATTTTATTTCCAGTCTACATCCGTATATCATATTTAGTATACACTGAAGAGCCAACGAAACTGGCACACCTGCCTAATATCGTGAAGGCCCCCGCGAGCACGTAGAAGTGCCATTACACGACGAGACATGGACTCAACTAATGTCTGAAGTGGTGCTGGAGGTAACTGACACCATGAATCCCGCAGGGCTGTCCGTAAATCTGTAAGAGTACGAGAGGGTGGACATATCTTCTGAACAGCACGTTGCAAGGCATATGCTCAATAATGTTCATGTAGGGAGAGTTTGGCAACCAGCGGACGTGTAAACTCTTAAGAGTATTCCTGAGACACTCTGTAGTAATTCTGGATGTGCGGGGTGTCACATTGTCCTGCTGGAATTGCCCAAGTCCGTCGGATTGCACAATGGAGATGAATGGATGCAGGTGATCAGACAGGATGCTTACGTACGTGTCACTTGTCAGAGTCGTATCTAGACGTGTCAGGGGTACCATATCACTCCAACTGCAGACGCCTCACACCATTACAGGGCCTCCACAAGTTTTAACATTGCCCTGCTGACCTGCAAGGCGCATGGATTCATGCTGTTGTCTCCGCACCCGTAGACGCCAATCCGCTCGATACAATATGAAGGGAGACTCGTCCCACCAGCCACGTTCCCAGTCATTAACAGTCCAATGCTGGTGTTGACGGGCTCATGCGAGGCATAAAGCGTCGTGTCGTGCAGTCATCAAGCGTACACGAGTGGGCCTTCCGCTCCGTAAGCCCATATCGATGAAGTTTCGTTGAATGGTTCGCAAGTCAATACTTGTTGATAGCCCAGCTTCGAAATCTGCAGCAATTTGCGGATGGGCTGCACTTCTGTAACGTCGAACGGTTCTCTTCAGTCGTCGTTGTTCCCGTTCTTGCATGATCTTTTTCCGGCTGCAGTGATGTCGGAGATACGGTGTTTTACTGTATTCCTGATATTCACGGCACACTCGTGAAATGGTCGTATGGGAAAATCCCCACTCCATCACTGTCTCGGAGCTGCTGTGTCCCATCGCTCGTGCGCCGACTATAACACCACGTTCAAACTCACTTAAATCTTGATAACCTGCCATTGTAGCAGCAGTAACCGATCTAACAACTGCACCAAACACTTGTCTCACATGGGCGTTGCCGACCGCATCGCCGTATTATCTGTTCACATATATCTGTATTTGAATACGCATGCTTATATCAGTTTCTTTGCCACTTCACTGTATTTTCCACTTTAAGTATTTGCGGAGTGAGCCAATGCTTTTTCGCGGTACCCACGGTTCTCTCAGGCCATTTCTCTCATTATTACATTGTTCTCCTAAGCAAACATCCTCAACACAATTGCTTTGACAATTTGCCACCACCTTGACAAGTTTTCAGTTCGTCTCATTCTGTTCTGGCTTTTCAGTGACCCCTTCGTGTACTGCCTTTTGTTTGTTCTTTAGAACTTTAACCTCTACTCATCGTAAAGACATTTTCATTTACTAGTAAGTAGGAGTCATGTAATTTCTAGTTATATCATTTTTCTTTGTTCCTAAATGGTTCCAAAAATATGTTTTCGTCTGTTCTGATTTTTAACAAGGGAGGTTCTTTAAAACGAACTAAAAACTATCACCGAACCCAGACAGTTTCTCCCCTCACATTTCTTTCCAGCCACCAAGCATTCTAGTTATTCTCTGTCCCCTTCTCTCTGACTTTACAGTGCACAATTATCTTGAATGTCGGGCTCCTCTTCTCATAGTTGATCGATATCTCAATTTCACCATATGCATTCATACACAATTAAGAGAGACATTATTTATTTCCAGAGTAGGACTGAGGCTTCATGTTACGTGGAATGGTTCAAAAATGGTTCAAATGGCTCTGAGCACTGTGGGACTCAACTGCTGTGGTCATAAGTCCCCTAGAACATAGAAGTACTTAAACCTAACTAACCTAAGGACATCACACACATCCATGCCCGAGGCAGGATTCGAACCTGCGACCGTAGCGGTCGTGCGGTTCCAGACTGTAGCGCCTTTAACCGCTCGGCCACTCTGGCCGGCTACGTGGAATGGAGAGCATACAAAGCACATATTATCAGCTAAATACAAATAAAAGTAACGTGAAGGTGATGACGAGTAGTATAAAAAATGACAAATTTGGGATTAATACAGTTGTAGTTGAAGTGAATAAATTGTTGTGTTTAAAAAGATAGATTTCAGAGGACGGCCAAAGAAGGATATGAGCAAATGTACAAGTATATTGGCAAAAACGAGAAGAGATTCTCGCAATTTGATGTAAAATTGTTGTAGAACCTGCTCAGATAGAGTATCTGTATTAGAAAACTACATTAAAGTAAACGTGGGTTATGGGAAGATGCACTAGGGGAGCGAAGGTTGGTTATCATACGCAAATACAAAGGCTGTAATGTGTAAACCAAGTTACAGAGCATATGGGTTGTTGGTGGTGAGTAGAGGTGAAAAGATTAGCAAACACTGGCAGAAACAGTCTGAAGACTGATGAGTATTTAATATAAGATTAAAAAATAAAATATTTACTCCATTGTTTTGAAACCATTCTGTTTCTGGCTTTAATGAAGGTATGTAGAGTACTGGTCAATAGGTACGATGAAACAGTTATAGTCTCGCACACAAATTGGCAATGATGTTGAAGCCAGCCTCGCGACTGAAAGGCTAGATGACTGTCATCGTGAGGAATTAAATATACGTTATTCAAGATAGTTGCGTAGATTAGTAATTCATTTCATGAAACAATTTGTTTTTTCGCTGCTTACTCGGATAACGATTATCTTGAAAGAAAAGTTGAAATTTGTTCCTATCTACATACAAGTACTTCGCTTTTTCTCATCAGAAGGTGAACAGAAGTATATGTCATTTTATACTTGACATATTTCAATATTCGTAAATTAATTGACATATTGGACTAGGTCTTCACATGGTACTTTCAATCTCCATGAATGAAATCATTACAGCCATTTACAATGTTACGTGTTACAATAGCGCAGAACATGTGATTGGCTACAGTAAAGAGGTATCGGACTGGTGTTGTTTAAAAAGAAACGAACGGTAGCTATCTGACGACTGTATTTCTTCAATATTATCGTTCTAAATTGTCCATAAACGTTTCTAACAATAACAAATGAGCAATGACATATCAATTCTCGCGCTTTTCGGCGATTTTGTATTTCTCTGCGTATTTCTAACGAACAAATGTCATCCATAATCGGTGTAGGACAAGTTAATTCATTTCAAGAACTGACAGTAAGGCATTAATGGCAGATGGGCTATATTTGCGACGGGTCGTTAAACTATAACTATCCACCTTTCCTGCCTATTTTATCTTTATTCTTCCTTTTTTGTATCCTTGCACTACATTCGTTCCGATTTAATTCTTCTGCAGGCAACTGAGCGTTAGAGAACGAGTCGAAAACACACAAAAAAATCTGATATATCGTCGTGTCACATAGATGCGATGGCTATCCTTTTTGCTTTTCGGGTATACTTGCCGCTGTTCATTTACTCTGCATACGTCAGACTTTGTTTTCTGGAACAGCAAAGCAATTATTTTCTTTCCATTAAAATACCCATTGCTATTGGCGTTTAATTACCCTCCGTCCGGTGGTAATTTTTTACGGCACATTAAAACAAACACTGAACTTCGTAATTCGGTCGGACGAGCAGTAAATGAAACACGTGCCATACAAACACTGTTGAACGGACAGCGACTCCCCATACAACCGCTTATCTGTTCGTGGAAAGCGGGGGTACCGTGCAGTTCTCTGAATATTTCAGAATGTTTCTTCAACACTGATCTAAGAGACAGTTTTAGCCGTCAGTTTTAGCAAGACAGTTGTGTCCTTACATAATAAAATCTTGGTTCAGCAGACTATTTTGTTGAAGGGCTAGTTAATAATGTAATGAGCTAAGTATTGAATTTTTCTGCAAGGAAGGTACGTGATAAATATGCATCATTTTGCATGGGTGAGTATGCGTGCAGTTCACTGTTGATAACTAAAGGCGTTTCACACACGATTCTTAAGCTACGGAACAATAGTCTGGTGTTTTCTTTCTGAACATGAACTGCTAACTACAGAAACGGAACAACCACACACTTACAAATTTTACAAGAGAGACAGAAAACAGATTTATACAAAACTCTAAAGAAAATTACTATATATTTATACAAAACGCTAAAGAAAATTACTCTATATTCTTTCTAAAAATATTTGGTTGTAAAGTGTTTTAGACCACGTAATTTTTATCCAACTCTGTGTTACCGGCAGCCTATAATTTTCTTTTTGTTTCCAACTCCATCTGTTCGCTTTTTGCAGCAAACGATGTCAAATGTAACTTATAGGCCTTATATTTTGAGAATACAAATTTATTTTATTTTCCTCAAGTATGTTATTACATAAAAATAAGTTCGTGGACTTAAATATTCTCTTCCGTTTCATCTTCCTTTGTTGTCGAATGTGCTAAAATTTCATTTCAAAATTGCATTCTTTCTTTCTGAATGTAAAGCAAAATTTATCTAATATCATCCACTTTTAAGATGTTTATGGGAGGTTTGGCTCTGTAGGCAGTTTCCTTGGGAACTTCTAGGTTCACCTGACTAGTCTTTGAATAAAAAGTATTAGCTCGCAGGCCATTCGTTTTTACCTTACATGGAGCTAACTTTGGTGTACCTTTGCTGATGCTAAAGTCATGATTGACAGTGGAAAAGAAATCTCTTGCTTCTTCAGAACGCCTTCTCCATAAAAATCATTACTAAGACAAGATATTTGTAGGATCTTGGCCACCAGGTACTGTACTCTGGAAAAGTCTATTTTCATGAAAACACTAAACTTGGCTTCCTTCTGTAAAGAACCCAGTATGAGGTCTGTCAACGCGCTAACAATGTAATGTCGTTCCTGGTTTCTCAGTTTTCTCCTGATGATACCAAAATCCCTATATTGTGTACATCAGGAAGGAAAAAGTCCGTTTCTGCAGTTTGTGGTGATTTAAACCGGCTGTTGGGCGCTTGACTGTGCAAAATTTCCGAATCTGCAGTAAACGATCCTTCTACCCAGTTGGACTTCTTTGACACAATAAAACGAATTTTGAAAATTTTGTACATGTTTCCTTTCTGCAGTTCGCTACCCTCATAATAACGACACATAAAGCATAACTTTTTTAAATCGAGTACACAATGAGACTTCTGTTTGTTACAAAGACTTCGTCTTCCCTTTGGAAGAGTCTTGCTGTATTTACTGTTCGTTTACAAACGGAACACCGAGTACAAACAAAACTTACACCTCATACCTAGTAGATACAACACATCCAACGATTTTCCTGTATTACTTGGCACGATAATAATCTTCATCTGATAAGGGCAAGGTCAAATAATATTACATAATGGTTTACGATAAATATGTTTAATTGAAATTTAGTATAAAATATCTGTAACACAATATGTCTAAACGGTTTTTTTTCTTTAGTTATCAGTCACCTGACTAGTTTGTTGCGGCCGCCACGAATTCCTCTCCTGTGCCAAACTCCATCTCAGAGCAGCCCTTGCAACCTGTGTCCTCGATTATTTGCTGGATGTATTCCAGTCACTGTCTTCCGCTATAGCTTTTTCTCTCTACAGCTCCCTCTAGTACTACGGAAATTATTCCGTGATGTCTTAACTGATGCCCTACCATCTTACCCCTTCTTCTTGTAAGTGTTTTCCATATATTCCTTTCCTCGCCAATTCCGGAGAGAGAACCTTCTCATTCCTTATTTTATCAATCCATCTAATTTTCACCATTCTTCTGTAGCACCACATTTCCAATGCTTCGATTCTCTTCTGGCTATATACATAATTTGCAGAGAGAAAATCCTGGTTGCCAACCAGTCACCCCCAATTTCTCTTTTCACAATTTACAAAAAATGGCAATCAACGAAACCTAAATACTTATGATTCGCTCGATTTTTGTTGTGGTGTATTAAAATACCATTGACAATGCTTAGCAAGATACGCTGAACGGAAAACCGTTTGGTTTTTACGAACGTACGTCTGTTTGGAAATATATCATTTAGATAGAGTTGAGCGACCAACATTGAGGGCGTTTTGAATGTGTTGTTGCGTTTGTGTTTCACACTTCTTTAAAGGGAAAAAAATAAGCATTGCGTTGAGCAGCAAATTAAAAAAGTAATTCAATTTTTTGACAGTCAATTATGCACATCAGCGGTACATAGATGCAACATCATATTAAAGTAAGTTCAGATGTGCGATTGATACGGCTTTGGTTAAAATGACTTGTTGTAAGAGTAGCATACACCAAATTTTCGATATACCGAAGACAAAAATATAGAAATTCAGCAACTGTTAAGGTGGCAGTAAAACTGCACCTTGCACTACCAACACCACTATTGGAATATTAGCTCACCCGAGGAAAACAGTCACCATCTGAAAAAAGCACACCTGTCGCTTTGGAATCTGGTTCCCTGGGGTCAGGTAATCCTCCCCCTTTGACAAAAGCCATGGTAATGAAGTGGTGAGTATGTGCCAGTTGGTTGTGTAGAATTAGTGCAGTGAGATGCGCCGACATTGTGATGTGGCATAAATGCAGAAGTCTGCTGTCATTGCCATAAATGCAGACGGTTGCTATCATGTCTGGACATTCCCACAACCACATCGTGAACGAAACTGCCTGATTTGTGATGTATCATCGCGGACTGTCCAACGTGTCTATAAGGAATAGTGTACAACTCGAAGCCATGAAACGTGGAGTAGCAACAGTGGTCGCAACATGATTCTAACCAACAGTGTCACACCGTGTCAACGACGTCTAGTTTCAAACCCGACATGAACTGCAGCTATCAGTGAAACCTCGTCCATGTCAACCGGTTTCCGAGCGAATATAGATAAGGGGTCTGCACGCAACTGACATCGGGAATCGAATCCCTATGAAAAGGCCATTGCTCACTGTGACATTCAAATCTGCACCTTTTCAGTGGACCAAACAGCACAGGGAGTCGACAGCTGCTGAATTTAGCTCTGTAATGTGATCTAAGGAGACGATATTTTGCCTCCTTTCAACGGTAGTACAGCTTCAGGTTAACTGATCTCCTAACCAGACGTTTAAACTTCAGTGAGTTGGGACGTAGTTCGGGCCAGAGTTGATTCTGCGATTGCTAAGAAATTTGGGTACAAATCCGTCGTCATAAAAAGCAATCCAAAACCGGTAATATGACAAACGATGGGGTACTTCAATACACACGGAAAATAATTTATTACTGTAAAACAAAAGCGCCATTGCCCTTGGCAGAAAGATATTTTGCATAAGACATTGCGTGGAATGGGACTTTCCTGTTGGCAGGGTCGTGGCACAAACATGGACAGTGTTACTAGAAGCAACAGTGGAGTATATTGGATCCCGTACTGGATTTATTTATTAGTCTACAGTAACGTTATCCTCGTAAAAATACTTCCCATTGTATATTACACATTTATTCCAGCGCTTTTTTAACTCCTGAAAGACTTCTACAACTCAGTCACTTGGATGGCTTTTAGTTCTCCCACAACGCATTGTTAATCTAATCTGTGACTTAAAATACTGTCCCTTAAGGTTGTCTTTATTTTTGGGAACAAAATTTACATGGTGGAGGCAAGGGCATCACAACGGTTTTGCTTTTGACCAAAAATTCTCGAACGAATTGTAGGCAGTTGCATTATCGTCGTGCAGAAATCATGAATTGTTCCGTCACAAATGCGGCCGGATTTTTTCTGATTGCTTTATGCAAAATGCGTTTAACTTTTAAGTTAATGATCGTTTCACCTTGCAGTAAAAAGTTGTGGTGCACTATACTGTTAAAACCGAAGTACACTGTGAGAAGCATAGCAGTCGCATTTCACTGCACTTTAACATTTACCGGTCTTGGCGATCCAGAATGATATCGCTGATTCTGTTGAACCTTAATTTCAACATCATATCTGTTAACTCATGTTTCGTCTCCTTTTACGACCCGTTCCGTTATCCTCACCATCTTCGAATCGTTTATAACAGTCGTAAACTTTTGTTTTAACAATAAGACTCACCATTTGTAGTATTTAACATTTGTAAAACTTTTATGCACTTCATTCTGTTCTTAGGGCAAAATTTAATACAAATACTCTGATCCATTTTATGCAAAATAAAGAATCGCCGATGCTACTAAAATACCTGTAACCTTTTCAACAGTTGACAACAGACTAAATATCCGATATCCCTAACATTGTACAGATACTCCTAGGATATGTTCCAGAACATGATGTCAAGAAAAGTCACGTAAATCAGTCTAATAAAATTATAAATTACCAGTTACTTTTGAACACTACTCGGTGGCAAGAATTCTTGCGGTTCAACGCACCCCGTGGCTGAAACACAACGCGAAGAATGACCCTCAGATTCTATAACATAACTGCACTACATTCTGTTTACAATCCTATCGAAATTATCCAGCAGTTTAGGAGGAGATACTAAACGAACATGCTGTCCGATCTCAGGCATATGTTTCTATATTTGCAATACATATAGGACCCCGGACTTATGACGTCTGTTCCTACTTTCATGTAATTTACTCTCTTTATTGCCTTTCCCCTATGTCAGGTATGAGTGATTGCTTGCGAGATTATCTTTCTTTCAGTGCATAAAGTATGTTTCATCAATAAAGACGTTAGGTCTTATTAGCGAACACGTTGATTAACGTATCTACTTGCTTTCGGGAGGACACCGCTTCAAATCCCCATACGGCCCTTCAGACTTCAGTTTTCGTTTGTTACCTCAAATTAACGGAGATGTGAGAACATTTCCTTTCAAATGTACTGACTGTTTTACTTCACTTTTCTTGTCCTGTCCGATTATATTCTTCGTCTCCATTGACCTCGGCACTCTATATATGATGTTTTCGAAAAACTTAATTTCTTCTTTTACACGTTTTACAAAATCTCAATGCAAGCCTTTCTAGTTTTTCTGTGGAAGACATGACATGGTACATAAGAACAGAAGGAAGATTAGCTTTTAATGTCCAGTTGACGAGATCTTTAAACAAGAATTACAGAATCTAATTTTTAAAGACACTATCCTGGCATTTATCTTGAAACATTCAGGAAATGTATGGCATACGTGAAATGGATTTTATTAGGTGCTTATCTGTTATTGTTAGAAGCTATTCTGTGTTCTCTGTTTATATAAATTCTGCTCAGATTTGTTGGTGTATTTATTTTTCACACAACTATGAATTATTTACGAATCTGTTTTCTGTTACGTAGGACGGTGTGACGTAAAAATTATTGTGCGTTCTGTCATGTGCTATGCCAAGTGAAGAATATATGTAGCCCGTGCTCTTCAGTGAGAGTGGGACAAAAACAACTGATATGTCGGAATGGGAATACGGTATTGCGAACGTTTTTGGAGGAATGTTGTGGAGTGGAATTATGAGCAGTGGTTTGTGGAGAAGTGTGTTAAAAGAAGTGCTTTAACTGAAAATATATACAGTGGAATTGGGTTCGAAAGAGTAAGATTGATGTTGATGGTTGCGTGAAGATGACGACTGGTGAGTTAGAGCTGTTTGGAGGACTTCAGATTGGACTATTGTTTATTCCAAGTATTCGCTGACTGCGGATGTAGAGAAGGCAGCTTGAGAAGGAGAGTGAATAGTTGAAGAGTGGACGGAGATATCTGCTGGTGATGGTGGTGGTGGTGGTTAGTGTTTAACGTCCCGTCGACAACGAGGTCATTAGAGACGGAGCGCAAACTCGGGTTAGGGAAGGATTGGGAAGGAAATCGGCCGTGCCCTTTCAAAGGAACCATCCCGGCATTTGCCTGAAACGATTTAGGGAAATCACGGAAAACCTAAATCAGGATGGCCGGAGACGGGATTGAACAGTCGTCCTCCCGAATGCGAGTCCAGTGTGCTAACCACTGCGCCACCTCGCTCGGTCTCTACTGGTGAACATCTACGAGTACAGAGAGGAGAAACGAAAATTCTGGAAACGTTCAATGGCGGATATCGCCTGAGTCAAGAACATGAAGATCAGTGGCCGATGGATACGGATGGAAAAGTTGTGTATAAACAAGTACTGTCAAGACTTAATAATCTTTTTGCTGGGAGAGCAAACTTGTCTACAGGTGTGGTGTATGAATGAGCTGTGTCGTCGGAAAGTCTAAAACGTTATGTGAGCATCTGACTTTGCATTATAACAACTAAAAACTGAAGGGGCGTAGGACGAATTGGAAGCACAAAATTGAATTCTAAATAAATGCGCACTTCATCGAACAAATAAATATAATCGAGCCTGTACTCTTTAGTACTGCACGACTGTGTTTTCGAAAGAATACCGCCTCACAACCTTTGCAGAAGCTTCTCACAAGTGTTTTAAGACTTTTGCTTACGTAGGGTAAACAACTGCCTTCATGAAATTTGGTGGTACGCTTAATAACACCGAATACAGAAATAAAAGAAGCATTAAGAGAAAAACAAAAACATTATTTGAGTTTAATAATAAGTTGCTCAGAAGAGACAACAGAAAATTATACACACCAACGAAACTAAGCTAAAGCAATAATAACGAATCCTCATAGCGAAAGCTGGAACAGATTTGTCACGCTAATAGGAAATGATGTGCATGGACGTATCGACTTTCCCTACGAACTGTTGAGAAACTTTAATTAGTCTAAGAGAAATACTTTGAAAAATGCTTAAAACTCATAACTGTAGAAGTGTTGGAAGAAGCATTTAGTAAAACGAAAACAGAAAATCGTCCAGGAGGAACTTTTGCTGAACTGCTGAAATACAGAAGGACGCTACTGAAATACTACTTTCTGTACGTGATAAATATATGGTGGTTTGGAAACAGGATATCGGATCAGTGAAGCGTAGCAAATACAGTACCAGTCTTCAAGAAAGGATGTAGGTCCAGCATAAATATTCCAGGAATAAGTGTCTTGAACACAGATACAGAATATATGCTAAGATGCCTAACGAACCCCGGAAGACAGGCCAAGTTAACTGAGGTTCAAAATGGGTTTAGAAGAGGACGATTTACCTCTGATAAGATACACGTAATAAACGGAATATTGGAAAAACGGAATGAATATAACCCTCCGACATATACTGCAATCGTCGATTTTGAAAAGACATTCGACAATGTAGATAGAAAGATACTACGCACAACTTTAGAAAGATAGGGCTGCCCCAATGGTCTTGTATCAGCACTGAAGAGCCTTTATTTGAAAACACAGATAGCTCTGCTGAAAGGAAAGTACCAGGTGTTAATTGTAAATCAAGGAGTAAGACAACTATTTAGTCCTTTTCCGACACTGTTCAATATAGATTTAGACGACAGCACGCTTATGTAAATAAGTACATTTCCAACACAAGATATAATCAACGACAAAACGAATTTATTAATGCGCTGTTATTTGGCGATCATATTCTTCTTATAGATAAAATAGATAGTGGATTGCAAAGGGCATTACGTAAGTTGCAGCTGTGCTCAACTGAATATAATCTAAATATTTCCATTAAAAAAACAAAGGCGATAACTTTCTTAGAAAAAAACCCTAAGAACTAAAACAATGATGAATAACTAACTGATTTAGTCTCTAATTTTATGGAGCTTGGATATAATACGACGGCAACAGAGATGTAGACATTAAGCTAAAAAAGGTCCCAATAATATGCGGCACCATAAGAACATTGCAAAACAAAACAATGAAGGACACTCAGATTACGTCCTATAATGTAATGGCTGTCCCTATGCTGCTTTATGAAAGAGAGTTATGGATAATGAGAGAGAGAGAAATAAAATCCGCGTACAAACAGCGGAAATGAAATTTCTAACGTCTCTAAAAATATGTTCTAAACGAGAACGATTTAGAAATTAAGAGATTAGAGAAGAGTTGCAAATATATAATTTAAGCTGGTTAGCACACTGGACTCGCATTCGGGAGGATGACGGTTCAAACACGCTTCCGGTCAACTTATTTAGGTGCCAGGATGGCACGACCGCCTTCCTTCTCCATCCTTCCTTGACCCGATGACGTTGTTTGGGCCCTTCCCCAAATCAACCAACCAGCCAATTTATACGATAACATAATAGCTCCGAAATTTGATTTTGTTTTTTCCTTGGTTTCATATTGAACGAAAAGAAGTCAAAGTTAATGGTTTTCCATATATTTTTCAAACAGAATATATCAAAACCAATTTGCATGTGATCTGATAAAGAAGAATCTTCAAACATTAGCATCTTTCAGCACTTACAATTAATTTTAAACATAGATATATATTTTGAGTTCTACGTACGTCCAAAGCTTATGATATATTTTTTTGTCAATAGTTAATTTCGATAACACATTTGTCTGATGAAGTTTTGGTGTGCTTGAATGTATAAGTATGTGTGTGTAAAAAGATGTGTAGGGGAGTAGTGAAATCTGTCATCAGATTGGCAGTGAAGAAGCTGCCTACGTGAATCAGTAATCATAGAATCGTATAGTAAAGACAATAGAACTTGATTAACATATACAGAGTATTCGGAAATTTTTCTTACATACTTCTAGGACTTCTAGACGGGGGGTGAGTACATAATATTCTAAACAGGAACCGATGTTGAGCAAAGTCACCCAACAACGCTTTCTTTTTTATTAAGTCATTAGTCTTCTGACTAGTTTGATCTGGCCCGCCACGAATTCCTCTCCTGTGCCAACTTCTTCATCTCAGAGTAGCACTTGCAACCTACGTCCTCAAATATTTGCTGGATGTATTCCAATCTCTGTCTACCTCTACAGTTTTTGCCCTCTACTGCTCCATCTAGTACCATTGGATCTCATTCCCTGATGTCTTAACAGACGTCCTGTCATCATGTCCCTTCTCCTTGTCATTGTTTTACTACATATTCCTTTCCTCTCCGATTTTGCACAGAACCTTCTCATTCCTTACCCTATACGTGAAATTATCAGAATTCGGCTTTAGCACCACATCTCAAACGCTTCTATTCTCTTCTGTTCCGGTTTCCCCACAGTCCATGTTTCACTCCTATACGATGCTGTACACCAAACGTACATTCTCAGAAATTTATTCCTCAAATTAAGCCCTATGTTTGAAAGTAGCAGACTTCTCTTGACCAGAATTGCCCTTTTTCCCAGTGTTAGTCTGCTATTTATCAGCTCCTCAATCTATTCAGCAGATCACGTAATTCTTCGTCACTCAGGATAGCAATATGTCATCAGCGAATCGTATCATAGACGTCCTTTCACACTGAATTGTAATTCCACCCCTGAACCTTTCTTTTATTATCATCATTGCTTCTTCCATGAACAGATTAAACAGTAGGAGCGAAAGACTACACCCTTGCCTTACTCACTTTATAATCCGAGCAGTTCCTTCTTGGTCATTCACTCTTATTATTCCCTCTTGGCTGTTGTACATATTGTATACTGCCCGTCTCTCCCTTTAGGTTATCCCAACTTTTCTCGGAATTTCGAACATCTTGCACCATTTTACATTGTCGAACGCTTTTTCCTTGCTTTCATTATCAACCGCAAAGTCAGAATTGCCTCTCTGGTGTCTTCATCTTTCCTAAAGTCAAACTGATAATCATCTAACATATACTCAGAGTTCTTTTCTATTTTTCTGTGCATTATTCTTGTCAGCAACCTGGATGCATGAGCTGTTAAGCTGATTGTACGATAATTCTCGCACCTGGCAGCTCATGCAGTCTTCTTAATTATGTGGATGATATTTTTCCGAAAGTCAGATGGTATACCGCCAGACTCACGTTTTACACACAAAGGTGAATAGTCTTTTGTTACCAGTTGCCCCAATGACTTCATAAATTCTGATGGAATGTTATCTATCCCTTCTGCCTTATTTATTCTTAAGTCCTCAAAAGTTGTCTTTATTCTGATTCTAATAATGGATCCCCTTTCTGTTCTAAATCGACTTCTGTTTATTCTTCTATCACGCCAGACAAATATTCCCCCTCATAGAGACTTTCAATGAATTCTTTCCACCTATCCGCTCTCTCGTCTGTATTTAAGAGTGGAATTCCCGTCGCACTCTTAATGTTACGACTCTTGCTTTTAGTTTCACCGAAGGTTCTTTAGACTTTCCTATATCCTGAGTCCGTTCTTCTGACAATCATTTCTTTTTCCATTACTTCACATTTTCGTCTTAGCTTCCCTGCACTTCCTATGTATTTCAACTTGCGTTCCTGTATTCCTGAATTTCCGTGAACATTTTTGTACTTCCTTCTTTCATCGACTAACTGAAGTATTTTTCCTGTTACCCACGATTTCTTTGCAGTTACCTTCTTTGTACCTACGCGTTTCTTTCCAACTTCTGTGATTTCCCTTTTTAGACATGTCCATTCCTCTGTACTGCCTACCGAGCTATTCCTTATTGCTCTATATTCCTTATTGCTGTATCTATAGCCTTAGAGAACTTCAAGCGTATCTCTTCATTCCTTAGTACTTCCGTGTCCCACTTCTTTGTGTACTGATTGTTCCTGACTCATTTCAGTCTACTATTCATCACTACTACAGTGTGATCCAAGTCTATATATGCTCTTGGGTCGCCTTACAATCGAGTATCCAATTTCGGAATCTCTGTCTGACCGTGATGTAATCTAACAAATGTTCCCCAGCCTTTTCAAAGTATACCTCCTCCTCTTGTGATTCTTGAACAGAGTATTCGCTATTACTAGCTGAAATTTGTTACATAGCTCAATTAGTCTTTCTCCTCTCTCGTTCGTTGTCCAAACCCATATTCTTCTGTAAAGTTTTCTTCTACTCCTTCCCCTACAACTGCGTTCCAATCCTCAATCCCTGTTAGATTTTCATTTTCCTTTATGTACTGTATTACCCTTCCATTATCCTCATACACTTTCTCTAGCTCTTCAGCTTGCGACGTCGGCATGTATAACTGAACTATCGTTGTCGATACTGGTTTGCTGTCGATTCTGATAAGAACAACTCTGTCACTGAACTGTTCACAGTAACACATTCTCTCCCCTATCTTCCTATTAATAACGAATCTTAATCCCGTTATACCATTTTCTGCTGATGTTGATGTTGCCCTATACTCATGTGGCCAGAAATTTTTGTCTTCGTTTCATTTCAACTCACTGACCCTAGTATGACTAGATTGAGACTTTTTATGTCCCTTTTCACATTTTATAGCTTCCATACCACGTTCAAGCATCTGAAATTCCACGCCCAGACTGGTAGAACGTTATCCTTCGGTGGTTATTCAACATCACCTCCCTGTTATTTGTGCGGAGTGGCCGCGCGTTAGAGGCGCCATGTCACGGACTGCGCGGCCCCTCCAGATGTTCAGATGTGTGTGAAATCTTATGGGACTTAACTGCTAAGGTCATCAGTCTCTAAGCTTACACATTACTTAACTTAAATTATCCTAAGGACAAACACACACACCCATGCGCAAGGGAGGACTCGAACCTCCGCCGGGACCAACAGCACAGTCCATGACTGCAGTGTCCTATACAGCTCGGCTAATCCCGCGCGGCTGTGGCCCCTCCCACCAGAGGTCCGAGTCCTTCCTAGGGCATGTGTGTGTGTGTTCTGAGCGTAAGTTAGTGTGTAAGAATAGAGACCAATGACCTCAGCAGTTTCGTTTGGTCACCTAGAAATTCACACACACACACACACACACACACACACACACACACATATATATATATATATATATATATATATATATATATATATATCCCAGCTGGCTGTACCCTCCCGGAGATCCGAATGGGAGACTATTCGAATCTTTTGCTAATGGAGAGAACATCATGACACTTTTTCAATTACAGGGCCCATGTTCTGTGGATACACGTTATGTCTTTAATGCAGTGGTTTCCAATTCCTTCGGCATGCTCATGCCGTTTATCATTGCTGATTCTTTCACCTTTAAGGGCAGTTTCCCACACTAAGGACAAAAAGAGTCCCCTGAACATTTGTCCGCTCCTCCGTCCTCTTTGACAAGGCCATTGGCAGAATGAGGTTGACTTCTTATGCTGGAAGCCATCGACCGGCAGTGCTGATCATTACTCAAAATTCAAGTGGTGGCCAGTTTCGCACCCGGTACCGAGGAATTTGATTATTAAACCAAAGACACTACCGATAAACCACGCTACAACTCATAGAAAATATAAACGCTGTCGCCTGTAAATATTTGCATATACGTCGTAATTCCGTGACGACGTTACGAACGTTGAAGGATGATGGAGACTTATAAATGTATCAATGTAAGATACGTGTTTCTGTACCGGAAACGAGTAAATGGAAAGTTACAAGCGAAAATCATTTTGATATCTCTGATAGTGGCATACAGTTACTGGAGCTGTTGTCGCTAAGAATGTAGGATATGCAATAGGATATGCAACCTTAAGAGGCGGCAATATGGACAACAACAAAAAAAGTCCAGAAAACATGGGCTGTAAAATTCATACCTAAGGAGCTGTGAGCTCTTGCCCATCTTCGCTAGTTGGAAACACGTCCCCTATATGGAACAAGTGCTTGTTGGATGACTTTCCCAGACATTGCTTCCTATTCAAAATATTATCTACTTACTCACCTCTACAACTTCTAGAAGTTTGTATTGTTTATTTTCGAACACGCTGTATAAATCTTAATTGTTATTATTATTTATTGAAAGTTTTAGCTGGTGACAGCTGACTGGAAAGTAACGGTATCAGGGGACAATATAGAGACAAATGAATGCGGGAAGCTACTCTGACAACATTATTGCTTCGGCATAGATGTTCATCATAATAAAATAATAAATGTAGGTATTCGAAAGTAGACTTTATTTCTACTCGTTCCAAATACGAGGCTAACAGCCTAACGTACGTGCCACTTTAGCTCCGTGATGTTGTCGGTAGCAGACGTCCGTCACCTTCGCATGTGATTCTGGAAATGCCATTGCTATGAGATCGCATGTTGGTTGGAGTACGTTTTGTAGTATCGTATAAACGTATGTGAATGCCGTTTTAAAGGCCACAAAATTTTATTCCACTGCGTCGGATCAGTTCACTGTGAATTTAGCGTGACACATCCAATGGTGATTGCCGCACTGTTCTAACAACACAGTTCGAAAATGCGCCGGTATTACTACAAGCAACCAAATCACTTGTTTGTGTCGCAGTTTTGAGACGCTCCCCGGCAATAGAACCGGATCAGGCGGCGAGAGTGGATCACAGGAGGTGCTCGCAGGGTGTCAGCAGCAGCAGCGACGTCGGACGCGTGCCGCAGCTCCCCGCCGGCAG
Organism: Schistocerca cancellata; assembly: GCF_023864275.1. Taxonomy (NCBI): domain Eukaryota; kingdom Metazoa; phylum Arthropoda; class Insecta; order Orthoptera; family Acrididae; genus Schistocerca; species Schistocerca cancellata. Next base: position 693,744,800 of record NC_064626.1, read on the forward strand.
GTACGTGACGGCTGCGACAGCAGCAGTGTGAGGCCTGCGCGGCATGGCGCTGCTATCGCTGGGCTGTGCCGCACTGTGCTGCCTCCGTGACCTGGCGCCTCGCCGCCCCGCGCCGTCCTCACTTCCTGGCGTCTGCCGTCACGTAGCGGCGCTGGCGGCGCGATGTGCCTTATCTGCCTCCCGCTGGCCGAGACGCAACGGACGCCTCCGCCGCTGCCACCTTGCATGCCCCAGTACTGGCGTCTGTCAAAATTCCAGCATCCACATGAATCTGAATGAGTTTTAACATGGCAGCTCGTGGTGTTACGTTTTTACGAACGTGAAGACGCCTAGTCGCTCATCGCTTGTGTGATAAAATACCGTCAGATTTGAATCACTATCCGCAGTTCGTGGTCTGGTAGTTTGGGTCACTGCTCCTACATCACAGACTGCCAGGAGCGATTTCCGGTGGGGTCAGAGATTTTCTTCGCTTCATCTCCAATTCGTCAACACGCAAATCGCCAAGTGTCGTCAAATGAAAAGACGTGCAGCATGCGGCCAAACACCAGGTGGAGACTCCCAGTTTATGATGCAATACGATCATTTCGTTTCAGCATGTTGTAAAAGACCTCTTCGGCTATGTGATAAATATTTATTTACTATCCAACTAGTTTCACGGTGTTGGATCCACACCTTCAGGGATACAGTAGTGTGCAAACTAAGTAGGACAATCTCATGTTTTACAAGGAATTGAAGATGGTTAGCTGCAGACAATTTTATCCATCCAATTGTTCGACTCTTGGCCGACAGTTGTTGCCTTCACTATGAACAATAGCTGTAGATCACCTCGAGTTTAGCTGATAGCGTATGTAGCAACAGCGTTCTCGACAGGAAAACTTCATGTTTGTGTCAAAGTGGCCGTTGTGGCCGAGCAGTTCTAGACGCTTCAGTCTGGAACCGCACGACCGCTACGGTCGCAGGTTCGAATCCTGCCTCGGGCGGGGATGTGTGTGATGTCCTTAGGTTGGTTAGGTTTAAGTAGTTCTAAGTTGTAGGGGGCTGATGACCTCAGATGCTGAGTCGCATAGTGCTCAGAGCCATTTGAACCATTTTGAACACTTCACGTAAGATTCAGGCAAAAACAGTTTCTCTTCTTCAACATGTCTATGACTATTACCCATTTCCTCTGTTGCTGTTCTGAGAAAATTTGGAGTTCGAGTTTTATTAGGGCATATTGTGATACTGCTTAATTGTTGCAATGTAAAGGCAGAAATGGACGAAAAGAGAAAACCATACCCAGAACTAACAAAGCTCTACTTGTGAGAAGTATAGTACATCCTAACAAGACAATTTAAGGACCTTCAGAAAATTTATCAGCTACTAGGCTTGAAACTGACTTCGACAATATAGTGTAGGCTTCCCAACTGTGGGCGAAAAGCACGAAAGCCAATGAAGAAGCAGTTGCTAACACTTGCCAAGAAGAAAACTGGTCGTCTGGTACAAAATATACAAATCTAGGACCTACAATCACTAGAAACGTGTAATTTACTGCGTTCAGTCACATTTTATCGATAATAGGTCACAAAGCACCCGTGAGGCAGTGAGAGCTGAGCACCTTGAACAGACTGTGTAAATTATCCCCCCGTCTCCCCCTCTCCCCCTTTAAAACGTTAGGATTTCTTCACTGCAGTTGGATCTGGGACACCGGTTGCCGTCGACGGCATCATTAATTTAACGAAATACATCGAAATAATTAGGCGCAGGTTTGTATCATTCCTACAGGCCCTTGTAGATGATGGAGGATCATTTCAACACCATCTGGCACCGTGTTACACTTCTAAAGCAGGTAAGACGTTCATGGAAGAAAACAATAATTTGCTCCAGTGGTCTGGTATTTCACCAGAATCACGTATCATTGAGGATATACAATATATATAAATGACCTAGTAGACAGAGTCGGAAGTTCCATGTGGCTTCCGCGGATGGTGCTGTAGTATACAGAGAAGTTGCTGCATTAGAAAATTGCAGCGATATGCATTAAGATTTGCAGCGGACAGGCACTTTGTGCAGGGAATGGCAACTGACCCTTATCATAGACAAATGTAATGTATTGCGAATACATAGAAAGAAGGATTCTATATTGTAAGATTATATGATAGCAGAACAAACACTGCTAGCAGTTACTTCTGTAAAATATCTGGGAGTATGCATGCGGAACGATTTGAAGTGGAATGATCATATAAAATTAATTGTTGGTAAAGCGAGTACCAGGTTCAGATTCATTGGGAGAGTCCTTAGAAAATGTAGTCCATCAATATAGGAGGTGGCTTACAAAACATTCGTTCGACCTATACTTGAGTATTGCTCATCAGTGTGGGATCCGTACCAGGTCGGATTGACAAAGGAGATAAAGAGGATCCAAAGAAGAGCGGCGCGTTTCGTCACGGAGTTATTTAGTAAGCGTGATAGCTCTACGGAGATGTTTAGCAAACTGAAGTGGCAGAATCTGCAAGAGAGGCGCTCTGCATCATGGTGTAGCTTGCTGTCCAGGTTTCGAGAGAGTGCATTTCTGGATGAGGTATCGAATATATTGCTTCCCCCTAATTATATCTCCCGAGGAGATCACGAATGTAAAATTAGAGAGATTCGAGCCAGCACGGAGGCTTTCTGGCAGTCGTTCTTCCCACGAACCATACGCGACTGGAACTGGAGAGGGAGGTAATGACAGTGGCACGTAAAGTGCCCTCCGCCACACACCGTTGGGTAGCTTGCTGAGTATACAGGTAGATGTATACGTAGATGTAGGATTTGTTGAATATTTCGAAAAGTCGTCTGGTATAATGGACTGTTCAACAAAAGAAAGCATATTAGTAAATGTGGTTTCATAACGACGAACTACGAAATATTTGCTCTAACCTTACTGAATCGGACAAAACTTGTTCAGAAGCTTATTAAAGCACAAGGACACGTTCGCTAGCAATATTCAGCAAGCCACTAACTTTATTACACACATAGTAACAAATGTACGCATTTAAAATTTAATTGTCTTCTCCTAATTAATTTACTGAGTAGTCGACACCTGTATATAAACAAAAGCAAACCTTATAAAGATCCCAATTAGGTTGAAGTGTAGTTGAACACTACACAGCTATATTTGAACAGAAACAGTAACTTTGTAGTTCTGTTCTGATTTATACACATATGTATCCCTGAAGATGTGACTTTAAGGCCATGAAAATATTGTCATACAGCTGAAGCAGTCTTTTTCATCATGTAATTCTACAGTTGTGGATGACCACAATACAAAATTTTCTGCTCTTCATTTAATTTAAATTCAATAACTACGAGACTGATTATACATAAACAATGGTTGAGCCTTCAATGGATAGATCATGTTTGAATGTGTTTGTTGCGCTACATTTGTTTTTCTCTAACGTCATACTACCAGTACGCGCATACGCTCGTGATTGCTATGAATTAGATGTGTCTAACGTTATAAACTATTGAAGTGTGGAAACGCTATCGGGACACTGATTTGGGTGTCATTGTGAAAAGGATGGGAAGCACTGCAAGGATCCAAAGGTTGTGCTTGTACAATGATGCTGTGCACTTGCTGCTGCTCCTTAAGCTGGTATTATGGCATTAAGTATCTATTTCTGACTCTTGTAAGTCGGCTATGGCATGTGCTTCTCTGGCTAAATACCATGTGTGACATGTGAAGTTGTCACAATAGATATTTTTCCAATGTGATGACAATCCATGATCGAAACCGGTTGTGAATAAATACACTCCTGGAAATGGAAAAAAGAACACATTGACACCGGTGTGTCAGACCCACCATACTTGCTCCGGACACTGCGAGAGGGCTGTACAAGCAATGATCACACGCACGGCACAGCGGAAACACCAGGAACCGCGGTGTTGGCCGTCGAATGGCGCTAGCTGCGCAGCATTTGTGCACCGCCGCCGTCAGTGTCAGCCAGTTTGCCGTGGCATACGGAGCTCCATCGCAGTCTGGTAGCATGCTGCGACAGCGTGGACGTGAACGTATATGCAGTTGACGGACTTTGAGCGAGGGCGTATAGTGGGCATGCGGGAGGCCGGGTGGACGTACCGCCGAATTGCTCAACACGTGGGGCGTGAAGTCTCCACAGTACATCGATGTTGTCGCCAGTGGTCGGCGGAAGGTGCACGTGCCCGTCGACCTGGGACCGGACCGCAGCGACGCACGGATGCACGCCAAGACCGTAGGATCCTACGCAGTGCCGTAGGGGACCGCACCACCACTTCCCAGAAAATTAGGGACACTGTCGCTCCTGGGGTATCGGCGAGGACCATTCGCAACCGTCTCCATGAAGCTGGGCTACGGTCCCGCACACCGTTAGGCCGTCTTCCGCTCATGCCCCAACATCGTGCAGCCCGCCTCCAGTGGTGTCGCGACAGGCGTGAATGGAGGGACGAATGGAGACGTGTCGTCTTCAGCGATGAGAGTCGCTTCTGCCTTGGTGCCAATGATGGTCGTATGCGTGTTTGGCGCCGTGCAGGTGAGCGCCACAATCAGGACTGCATACGACCGAGGCACACAGGGCCAACACCCGGCATCATGGTGTGGGGAGCGATCTCCTACACTGGCCGTACACCACTGGTGATCGTCGAGGGGACACTGAATAGTGCACGGTACATCCAAACCGTCATCGAACCCATCGTTCTAACATTCCTAGACCGGCAAGGGAACTTGCTGTTCCAACAGGACAATGCACGTCCGCATGTATCCCGTGCCACCCAACGTGCTCTAGAAGGTGTAAGTCAACTACCCTGGCCAGCAAGATCTCCGGATCTGTCCCCCATTGAGCATGTTTGGGACTGGATGAAGCGTTGTCTCACGCGGTCTGCACGTCCAGCACGAACGCTGGTCCAACTGAGGCGCCAGGTGGAAATGGCATGGCAAGCCGTTCCACAGGACTACATCCAGCATCTCTACGATCGTCTCCATGGGAGAATAGCAGCCTGCATTGCTGCGAAAGGTGGATATACACTGTACTAGTGCCAACATTGTGCATGCTCTGTTGCCTGTGTCTATGTGCCTGTGGTTCTGTCAGTGTGATCATGTGATGTATCTGACCCCAGGAATGTGTCAATAAAGTTTCCCCTTCCTGGGACAATGAATTCACAGTGTTCTTATTTCAATATCCAGGAGTGTATATTGTAAGACAGTGCAGTGTGTATACTGCATTTCTGCATGCATATCGATGCTGTTGACAGCGGCTTGATAAAATCGATATTTCTCATGACTCTCGAAATGTTGAATTGAAAAAGAAAACTGGAGAGAAAACTGATTTAGGAAACAAAGAATACAATAAAAACATTTTCATTTATACAGTATAATTGTTTGAACGAAATTCCTGCTACAAAATTTATTCTTACATTAGAAGACATTTAAAGTGTATTTTAATTTTAATATCTATAAGGCATTCTATCATAATTTTCTAGAACTACTGTTTCATGATACTAAAATGAGAATTCTTTTTTAACTTCCTTGTTGATTAAATTTTCTGTGTTACCTTCGCTGGTTATCTGATTATAATGTAATTGTATTTTTTCATTCACTTCACTATCTGTTAATCTTTTCATAGATTCACCTTTCAACTTTTGAATATTCTTATATTTTAAAGTGAACCACGTTATCTTCATCACAGTGTTTTTATCATTTTTTTAAGTAGTGACTTTTAGGTCCAGTCGATGTCCAATTTTCAATCGAATTGTTACCTACCTCATCAGTCCATTCACCCAGCATACAGCCTGTTTCCTCCATATTTTTACTGTCATCGCTATGTACTATTCTGACTGTATCAAAATATGTAACTGATTCTTCAAGATTATCTAAAATATCACACAACCTAAGCCTTGTGTTTGATGCAGCGAATGTTCCTATAAAAATATTTGTAGCAGTGTCACTTTCTACCAAATAATCTTTAAAATTGTACTTCATCAGTTCCACATTCTCATTAATAAAATTTATATCTACGATATACGATGAACATCAACAAAAGCAAAACGAGGATAATGGAATGTAGTCGAATTAACTCGGGTGATGCTGAGGGAATTAGATTAGGAAATGAGACACTTAATGTAGTAAAGGAGCTTTGCTATTTGGGGAGCAAAATAACTGATGATGGTCGAAGTAGAGAGGATATAAAATGTAGAATGCAATGGCAAGGAAAGCGTTTCTGAAGAAGAGAAATTTGTTAACATCGAGTATAGATTTAAGTGTCAGGAAGTCATTTCTGAAAGTATTTGTATGGAGTGTAGCCATGTATGGAAGTGGAACATGGACGGTAAATAGTTTGGACAAGAAGAGAATAGAAGCTTTCGAAATGTGGTGCTACAGAAGAATGCTGAAGATTAGATGGGTAGATCACATAACTAATGAGGAAGTATTGAATAGGATTGGGGAGAAGAGAAGTTTGTGGCACAACTTGACCAGAAGAAGGGATCGGTTGGTAGGACATGTTCTGAGGCATCAAGGGATCACCAATTTAGTATTGGAGGGCCGCGTGGAGGGTAAAAATCGTAGGGGGAGACCAAGAGATGAATACACTAAGCAGATTCAGAAGGATGTAGGTTGTAGTAGGTACTGGGAGATGAAGAAGCTTGCACAGGATAGAGTAGCATGGAGAGCTGCATCAAACCAGTCTCAGGACTGAAGACCACAACAACAACATCTACGATATCTAATTGACCATACGAAATATTGCATAAAACTGTTGTAAGTAAAACACTCAGTTTTACTCATATTCTGTCATTGTCCAAATTTTCTGCACTATGAATTTAGAATTACAAAATTGCTCATTTTCCTGTATTTTCTTTTATTTCGTCAAGATGTTATTCAATGTACAACTTTTCTTTCACTCTTTTGATATATATCTCAATGGTTCCAAAATTTTGAGGACTGGTTTCAAATTTTATTTTTGTCTTTTATGTGACTTTTAAACATCATGATGCTTTTATTAAATCCCACACTTTGGTTGCCCAAAATCCAACAAAACTCCTTTTGTCCTTGTTGTGACTACATTTATTCATTTTATTCTTCTACACATTTGACGTGCAAAGGAAACAATTTTTTTTTCATTTTTATCGATCTTTATCGGTACTGACCGAATTGGATGATATAACTCTGTAGGTATCGAAATTTTCCATCAACACAATTTTTTAGCATAATATATTTGTCTACTTATTTTTGCTGGCTATCACTCACACAATAATCATAGTATTGTGCAGTTGGGTATAGACTACATACATCAATATATTTTGGTTTTGTCATAACCCTATCTAGTGTAGGTCTTAATTTTATTGTATTAGTTTGACCATTGTAAAAGGCATCTTTGTATTTAAAGGTTTGATAACTTCAGGTAACTATTTTGTTTTCTAAAGCCTTTATTGTATTCTACTGAGTCAATCCAATCACATTCACACATCTCTACTAAATTATATCCAGTATTTCATATTTTTGTACTTCCTATTAATGTCTATTAATATAGTTCATCCATAGATTCTTTATTTTCTTTGTTAATCGTTTTCTCTTTAAAACATGTTTACAACAATGTCAGAAACAACCCTGATACTGATAAACAGTATCATAGGTATCTATTTTTGCTCCATCTACACATATTTCTTTATCATTAAGAGCATATTGAATATTACCATTGTTTGAGCTGTTTAAATGAGTAATAGACTCTTTACCATAATTTCATTTCGGTTCTTTATTCAGTACACCAATCATTCCAGTGGGCAAATATTTAGATCTGTATATAGCTACACAAATCCAGCAATAGCAGAATGGAGCTATATTAGCTATTGCTAGGAACTGTTTTCTTAGTTATACATAGCCTCTTCTCAATATATCTAGATCAGAATTACAGTATTCATTAATTTCTTTCCTCATACTGAACACATATTTATTTTTCACTTTCTGACTACACCATTTGAGAAATATTTCTCCTTTTGGTTTCAGAGTTTCAGCACAATAATCTTTGACACCATGAATAGGTATTACATAATTTTCATTTTCTTGGTTACTGAACAAATGTGGGAAGCAAACTTTCTTCATTTCTTTCAAATCAGTTTTTTTGGGAAGCTGCTATCTATAATTTTTATTGCAAAATACTTTACCTCCAATAACATCAGGTTGGTTCTGGTGTGGATAGCATTGTATTTTCAACACAGTACTTCAAAATGAATTGCAAATCATAATCTTTAGCATAATTAGATGAAAATGAATAATCCTAATGTTTATCAGATATCATTCACTACACAACCATTTGTCTTAAATTCATAAACAGTACATCATTAAGTTTGTGAACTATTATTAAATTTGAAATATGTTTACCAGTTTCTTGTTGAGCTTCACAATCAAACCACATGTATCTCTCAGAAATTGTATGAGGAATTCTCATTGGTGTTCCCTTTTTACAACTTTTAAACTGACCACCAAGACCTATATTTTTACATTTCCACCACTGTAAAAATAATAATATCGGTATTCTCCATTAATATGACAATAAACCTTACTACAATTTTGGCATCCTTTGACTACATATTACTCACCAAACTTTCTTTAATGAATACCACTTTTTACATGCTGTATTGTATGTAATACTGTTGATTTTTAATTTTCACTACTACATTGGAGTTTCTACATTTTTCAGTCACATTTATGTTCTCCAGATTTCAAACGAATAGGCTTCATTCTTCATGTTTATGAAGTGTATTGCAAATTTCTTGGTGGCCATTTAAGCATTCTTCTTTTTAACAACTCATTGTAGCTTTCACGATGTATCTTCTTTTCTTCTTCTCTTTTGCATAATATACTGACATTCCTCTCCATTTTGTAACTGATTTTGTTCTTTTGTTATATGGTTTACTACACATATTACAATAATATGATGATGGTAGTAACATCAACATACTTTTAATCACATTAAAATGCTTTTGGTTTTATACAAATATATGTAAGTGACTTGGAATTCTCAGTAGATACAATGCTATCTGGATATCTAGTAGTTGCTCAACATTTTTAAAGTAGTCTAGAGTAAATCCTTCTTTGTTATATTCTCCAAATTGATTACATAATGTGTTGGTTAGTTATTTTTGTAATCCATATTTATCTACTACTCTAATTTTCTTAATCTCACCTGTAGTTATTTCTCTGCCCTAGATAATATTTGTACGAAATGTTAATGCAACTATTTTACCTCTAGGGCAACATAAATAATAATTATTATTGTTAATTTGTGTAACACACCTTTTACTCTTTTTACCATGTGCTATTTATACCTCTAGGAATTGCTAGCATTTCAATATTAATATCTCCTACATCACAACACTCATCAGATGATAATATATCTCTGATTTTATTGCACAGAACTTAACAGACTGTTTAGTATTATCTAATGCTTTATATCCTACAGAAACTGGATAAAACATTTTTGGATATATAATTGTTAAATTCAATATATTGCCAGTTCTCTTTTTAGCCACTTGACATGCTTTTGTTACATAATCTGTTTTCTCATTAATGGTACCAAGTTTACTAATACAAGCATTATCAAAGACAATTTTGTATTCAACAGAGCAACCTTCGAATTTGTCATTACATTTAGATCTTTTTTCTTTAATCTATTTATTAAGGCTGTGAAAAATTAATAATTTGATAAAGTAGCAAATGCAGTGATTAATTAAGTTTCAGTATCAGCTAATGTTACTTGTTTGGCTGACAGTAATTGTTTTTTGAGGATATTTCGAATCATTTCTTTTCCATATTTACACACCACTTTTCTTTTAACCCTATCTTGTTAGCAAATCTTGCATCTACTAGAGAGCTTATAAAGAATTTAAGTAAAAAACAAACAAAACCTCTAATTGTCTTGTCAAATTATCACACCCAGTTTGCACATCACTTTTTATGTATAATTATATTTCAGAATGTTCAGCTCTTGGAAATCGCTTTTAAGTGTTTTTATTAATATGGGTTAGAAATATATTTTCTACATACATACTGAAATCGATTACTATTCAGTTCTTATGATAATCATAACATACTCCTTGCATGAATTCCGATATTTATCTTTCGTATAAAAGTTATCAACTGACTTCTCCATTTCACAGATTCTATACTTCTTAGCTTTAATAGCTTCCATTTATTAAGACAATTTTTATCTAGGTTTAAATAAATAATTCTGTAATAAATATGATGAGACCACAAATGGTATTAGAACTGTTTATCAAAATCCGAAAAAAGTATAATTACAACCACATCGTTTTACTACTGAAGCAAGAAGAATTAAAAAAAATAACATTTTCAATTTCAATCTGTAGACCAATTAGAGCTATTACTTCTTTTGAAAATTCTTTGAAGTTTACTAATTCTAATTTCATATTTTATTTTAAATCTGGGTTTATCATTAGATACAATGACACCAGGCTTATAATTTTTGTAATTTCACACTTATTGCTGAAAATTTATTTATTACTGTATTCATCAACTAGTTTTATAACTAAATCAGTCCACTTATAATTTCCTTGGAGAGAAAATCTGACAGTTTTCCTTTTTCTATTTAATTTTTCAATAACAGATGCTTTAAATTCTCTAAAAGCTGGATAATGGTTAATGTTATATTTTTGGTAAGTTATTGAAATTCTTTCTTGTAGAATTTGTTACTGTTATCTGTCTGTAGATTACTCGAAATATCTTTTCAAAAGCATCAGCAACCTTTTTACCCAATTTGTCCTTGACTGGAATAGCTTGAGCAAATACTGAAATAACATCATTAACAGCTAATAAATATTTATATTCCAATTCGTTGCTGAAATTCCTTTTGAGTTTTCAGAATCCACTTCTACTAGATCAGCTTGTCATAAATCATCTAAACTGAATGTGACAACGTTTCTTCTTTCAAAAGTTTTTCTCAATCATTTATGTGATTTGTTATTAATTTCTTCTCAAATGCATCCTGAAGGACTAAGCACATCTTCAGTGTGTGCATTAAACTGTGTCTCATAAAATACATTTTTTTAACAATTTACTCTTTTTAGTCTTGGATATTGTGCAAAGACCATCATTCTCTATCTTTCATTTTTAGATGCTGCTCTCTGATTATTATGAATTTCAGTAAATTGTCTGCGTTTCAAGCACCAAAGATAATTATCCATTTATATATATTAAAAATTTATTTATTATTTACTTGAAAGGAGGATATAAGATGGACATCTACAAAAGCAAAAAGAGCATAATGGAATGTTGTCAAATTAAATGAGGTGACATTGAGTGAATTAAGCTAGGAAATGAGACACTTAAAATAGATTAGTTTTACTATTTGGGCAACAAAATAACTCATGACAGCCAAAGCAGAGAAGATATAAAATGTACACTGGCAATGGTGATAGCAAGAATAGCGTTTCTGTAGAATAGAAATTCGTTGACATCATGTGTGGAATTGAGTGTCAGGAAGTCTTCGTGAAAGTATGTATGTATGGAAATGAAAAATGGATGATGAACAGTTTAGAAAAGAAGAGAAAAGAAGCTTGAAATGTGGCATGGAAGACAAGATGAATGAATCACATAGTTAATAAGGGGGTACCGAATAGAATTGGGGAGCAAAGAAATTTGTTGCAAATCTGACTAGATAAAGGGATCAGTTGTTAGAACACATTCTGAGACATCAATGAATCACCAGATTAGTAGTAGTGGAGGGAAGTGTAGGCAGTAGAACTTGTAGAGGAAGAGCAAGAGGACTTCAGTATGCAGATCCAGAAGGATGTACATTTCAGTAGCCACTCATACATGAAGAGGCTTACACAGGATGAAGTAGCATAGAAAGCTGCATCAAACCATTCTTTGAACTGAAGACCACAATAACAACTATTATTGTTCTAATCTACAATCGTCATGTGATTCTAAAAACAGTTAACCAAATATGAATAATTCAACCGAAACAGCTACAGTTTTGCCAGATTGATTTAGAGACATAATTATTTTATATTTCATTTTCATTTTAAGTGATGGATTATTTAATTGAATGGGATATAAAATTTACAGTTTATCGGCAGTGTATCTTTTTATCCCAATTTCAAAATCGGTAGGTGACATTACATTTTACACTGGCTCAAAAAAATAACCATTCTCTTAGTTCTGCATTATACTCAAATGTATATTTAATACTTCATCAGCAGTTACAGAATGAAATTTCTCTTTGTGTTTGTCATGTTATGTTTTGAAGACAGCTTAATTAATTTATGTATAAAATTAAATCTGTCTTTGAGAAGTAATCTGAAAAATCTTTTTCTGCTTTCCTCTTTGTAAAGCAATTGTTTAGGTTATCTTTATGAATCTGATTAATATATTCATTGAGATATATTGTGGGAACATAGTTATTGAAATGTATTAGAATACTTTTCTAGATTTATTAACAAGATTATTTTATTCATTGTCTAAGTATGGTTTTGTAACTGCATTATAACAATTTGCACCATCTTTTGTATCCAATAATCTTCTACCTTTAAAATCAATATATGTCTCAGTTATTTTAAAGATGTTATTACTTCTTTACGAAATTGATTAATTTAATTTTCTATTTTTGGATCAATCTCTAAATGCAAATCTTCGATTTCATTTTTAATTTTTTCTAATTTTGCAGATTTTGTTTCCAGTGTTTTGCTTATTTACCTTATTTTCAGAAATGATTATTTATGAAACTTAAAATATCATTCAACATATAATTATGTGACAACAGTTTTAGATTAAACAGGCACAAATGATGGCCTATTACTTTATCAAAATTTTGTGTTTGCTGTACTTTATAGGACAACTCGCTTGAACCAAAATATTTAACCAATTGTTTGGGAATGTTTCCTCAATATGAATCAAAAGATTTTTTTTATGATTATTCCTACAACACCATATTCAAGAAGTGCCAACATTATTGGGAATACCTAAAATAACTAAAGATTCAGTTTTGTGTTTGTTTGTTAAGCAGTTCATCACTCGTAAAGACACCACAAAATGCCTGATGTTCTGTTGTTTAACTAATTTTTCCATTCAAAATTTGATACAGGTTTATTATATTTTTGATTATTTTTAAAAAAATTTCACTTTCTTTTGTCTCCATTGCTTCATTGTGTCTTTCCTTTTCATTTATAACTGTATTTGCACCAGCAGTTGCTCTGCCAGCTAATGAATCAGCAGTACCTAAATACCGTAATGGTGCCAATAATAAAGGAAGAACTCCACTTTCATGTTGTGATGATCCAGGTCTTCCTATCTTTTTTGTTAGATTTTGATTATTATCTTTTCACAACAGTTATACCTAATCTTATGAACAAATTTCTTCCAGTTCCTTATTTCTCTTTCTGATTTGATAATCAGTTACAAACTATCAACACTATACAAGTATTCATTATTATGTTTAATTTTAATTGATTTTGGTTTATTTTTGCCACTAGGTAGAAATTGGTAATCAGTAATGAAGTTATTCATTTATATATGTAAAAATTTTCTTCACTGTGAATATTTTTACAATCCCTAAACATTTTCATTAAGTTGAGTACCCATACCAAATTTTTGTTTTCCATGCATTATTCCTCTAACTGCCATTGCAGCTAATTTTTCTCCTGATGGACATCAGAACCATTCATTCTCTCTAGCGCAGCTAGTTGATGTTTTTTATCTACTTCATGCCTGTTCTCTAAATCTTTTGTATCTCTCTATGCAATACCATGTTTTCTGCAAGCTTCATCTGAGGGATTTATTCCCTTTTCATCACATGCTAGTCTTTCATCTACTTTATTGAGTGGTCCACAGTACAAAAATCCTGGTAGATGCATCCAGGCACTGGAAAATTATTTAAAGCCAAATTTACTACACTATTTACTACTTCAAAAATGTGTGACAAATTACTCAAAAATTTAGTCAAGTATTAAACTCCATTTGGATTGTTGATGAAGTTACTAAATTTATTTGTTACTCCTGTGTTAAGCCAGCTTTTTCATTATGATAACTTTCCCCTCTGCTAATACTTCTCCATGAATTACTGGTAATGTATCAATTGACACTCATCTTTCATATATATTAAACTGGTTTTGCTGTATATTTTTATCAAACCTTCACCTTTCTTCTCATCTCAAGCTCAAGAATTTGAAATTTATTCTACTTGTTTTAATTTCACAAAGTAGGTGTCAACAACTTCTTTTATCAAGTTATTGTATTTAATGCCTTTACTTTATTTTATTAGGATTCTTATGAAAATATCTGAATGGTTTGATTATCAGTTCTATCAAATTATATATCCATATTATCTATAGTAATCTATTTTAGTTAAACGATTGATCAGTCCATTTGCAGCATCATTTGTTTCTTCACCAATAGTTCATGTATCTACATTGAGCTTAACTGCCAAACAACCAAGAAATTTAAAATAACTAACAGGTCTCAATTCAAAAATTTTATCTTCAGTACAGTTATTACATTCCAACAATCTTTTACGGATATTTATTTTTTAAATGCTTTGCTCTGTGTTTAATTATTTTTTCCTTTCTCTTCTTCACATTCACTCAATGCATCATGTGTTTCAGATTCACTTAGTGTATAATCATATTGTTTAATTGTTAGTATATCATTAAAATATTCTAAATAATGTTTATAAGGAACAGTTTATTTTTCAGCTTCGCTGTTTTCTGCAGCACCTTTCACTACATTATCCCCTAAAACTTCAGGTCCTTCTTTTACTTGCATCAATAACTGGCTGATCTTTCTAATATTTTTAATATTTTGTTCTTGATTGTTTCTTCCATTTTTTAAATTCTTCTTTTGAGTCCTCCTTTCTCTTTCTATTTTGTCTAGTTTTTAACAACTTCTGGGTCATATTTTGCAGACTTTTACTGTACTCAAAAAACATTAACAAATTATTTCTTAAGTTTATGATGAAATTGTAAAAAATCTTTAATTTGACATCTGTATTTAACTTTGTTAGGTTTTGTAGTCATGTCCACCATAAAATATGTGATCTGCACCACATTCCAGCATTTGCCACAATATTCTTTAAAATCATCAAACTTTAAATGACCATCAACAAATTCCTGATTATATAAATTTATATCATACAGATGATTTCTTTTGTCCCAGTACAATCAACCTATAGCTACAATACAATTGTAAATAATTAATGTCACTTTTACACAAGATGGCCATTCCTGTTTTGTAATTTCTTGTCTGTAATTCTGATCTTTGGTTCCTAATTAGCTTCTATTTACTTAAAATATTAATGGAAGTAGACAAACTATTCTTGCTAGTGAAAAAACTGTTGCTAATGATGATGACTGTTGCTAAAGTTATTCCATTCCAATTAATCAACATACATTTTAATATAGCTGGTGAAATGTTTGTGAAACATAATGATCACTTTCATCTAGAAAGTAATATTGCTGCTGCATTCACACCTAATCTCAATCTGATGGACCACTAATTCATAAATCACATTATCCTTCAGACATACCAACTTTTGATACTATTCACGATTTAGAAATATCTGTAACTGGTGAAAATAATAATTTATTTAACTTGAGTGGTGATTATGTGACAGTTGTTTTATAAATGACCTAATAAAATTATATCCTTATCAAATAAATAACATTGAAAGCCATCACTTTTACTCATTCTCTGTGAATGAGAAAACTACAAATTATCTAAATCTTTAAACCTTCCCAAAAAGGATGCAGAGAGTGATATAAATACTGGAGATCATTGGGTTCATGCTAATTGTACTCAACTGTATATGAGCTTCAGTGTTACTGGAGTTGGACAGATTACCAACATACTATGGAAAATCCTTTATTTCTACATCTATCCTTATGTGACTGAGTTTGTCTCTAGCCTATGAGTTAACTATGAAAGGTCATATTCTCAATAATGGAAAGATGAAAATAAGAAAAATGAAGTAGTGTTTTCATTAGACTTTAAAAATTATGAAGAAGTGACGTAAGAAGGTGGTAGTACTATAATTTTAACTGGATTTCTCAAGCAAACTATGTCATTCTTCTATGAACTGCCCATAATCTAGCTTCACACTTCCTAAGGAACCCAACATTTTTGTGGAATCAACTGAAATCTGTGTCCTGTGGTGGGAAATGAACCAGAATATTCACTCGAGTTAGAGCAAGAAAGTTTAAGTAATTCTAAGATTTCCATATCTTTCTTTGCACCACACACCGTAAGACTGTTGAACTGAATGGAAAGAGAAATTCTGAGCCACATACGGCCAATTATTATAATTCTGTAGAACTTGATACGCCTTATTTCATTTTTTTCATGTTTCAAACTAATCGAAAAACTAATCAGAAGATTGACTGTTCCCTGTTCAATCACATCAAACTACAGAATTTAAATATAAAGAAGAAATGAAGTTTATCATGGAATGTGAAATTCAAATCCACCAAAAAAAGATCTGAAGGTATAAGATGTTTTCTGAGATTTCAAATGAGTTACACAATTGAATGGTGATGTTAATGTAGGCCCATAAAATTTCATAACAAATTATCCCATCTATCTCACAACTATGTCATGAATAATTAATGTATTCGCCACACAGAAGACAATGAAGCTGTGTGTCAAATTTAGTGATATATTTATTATGTCAATTACAAGATGATACCTATTATTATTTCTCTGGATAGCCGTTATACTAGCTTTTGAATTTTTAAAATCGGTTAATATCTGTCTGAGAAATAAACAAAGATCGATCTGTTCTAGAGGTCAGAACCGGTGCTGCAGTATATAGTTCCCGCCTGCGTGAGATCACTGACGCAACTGCCAGATTTAGGATGTGTGTGCGGCTGATGTAGCACAGCACCACTCCCTTCTCACTACCAAACCCCTCTTTCCTCCGTCTGTTCCACAAAAGATAAACTTGTCACATAGTACGATTTCAGGAAACTGCTAACAGATGTCTCATTTTTTGTTCTTGAATCAAATTTGTCACTCAGAATACAACTACATACATATGACTTGGCCGGCCGGTGTGGATGTGCGGCTCTAGTCGCTTCTGTCTGGAACCGCGTGACCGCTATGGTCGCAGGTTCGAATCCTGCCTCGGGCATGGATGTGTGTGATGTCCTTAGGTTAGTTAGGTTTAAGTAGTTCTAAGTTCTAGGGGACTGATGACCACAGCAGTTAAATCCCATAGTGCTCAGAGCCATTTTGAACATATGGTAAACAGTGTTTCCTAGAACGTATGGGCAAAGCTGGTGCTTTAGCTAATAGATTGGCTGACCATTACTTAATCATTTGCTGTTTGCATCCTTAGAGAACATCTGGCAGCTAAACCTGGCAGCTCAACAATCTGAAAGCAGAATAGAATGGAACTCTCCTGGAGAACTGCCGTGCGGTGTGTGATCCACATCAGATATGATTGGTGGAGGACATCGAAGAAGATCAAAGAAGGGCGGCATGTTTTGCGTTGTCGCAAAATAGAGACGAGATTGCCGCGGATTGATGCGCGAATTGGGGTGGCAATCATTAAAACAAAGGTGCTTTACACTGCGCCAGGGACTTCTCGTGAAATTTCAGCCATCAACCTCCTCCTCAGAGCATTCTATTGGCGGCCGCCTACATACGAAGGAATGATCACCATAACAAAATAGGAGAAATCAGAGCTCGCACGGAAAGATTTAATTGTTCGTTTTCCCGCGTGCTGATCGAGAATGGAACTGCAGAGAAACAGTTTGAAGGTGGTTCGATGAACCCTCTAGTAGGCCCTTAATTGTGAGTCGTAGAAGTAGATACGTAATTGTGAGACGAGCGATTCGTGAGGCGCTCGCTAATGTATTTCCAGCAAGTGAATCCTTAGCTTTACGCTACTCTCATTCACTGAAAGTCAGTGCCGGATTAAGTAGAGCGTGCGGCGGCTCCACTTGTGAGCACAGGCTCTGCACAGGTCCCACTAGATGCTGAGTAGTGGGTGCCCATCCTTGCACTAGCCTGCCAGTGTCACAACCGATACGAGGCACAGCTGACTGCTGCCTCCAAAGGGGTGACAGAGACATTCGTAGTTATATGGTAGGCGAACGGCCACGATCTCCTTAAGGTGATTTTTATAAGGGGTTATTTGTGTTGTTGCTCCAGATGATAATTACACGAAATTTTTGTCAGGATTTGTAAGCGGTGTGTCCTTGATGTACGGCAATACGCGAACACCGAGAAGTAAGTTTAAACAGTTTTATTTGCGAAAGGCTGGTTATAAAACACGCACGCTACGCGCACCCATCATCACTGTGTCTGACATCCTAACAGCGGCTAATTACGGTCGTATCGAAAGGCTCCATGGTGAGCTAAGAAAAGAGAGATATTCACGCCTGTGGCCGCGCTAGTTATCCTGCGGGCTGTGGAGCCAGTTGCTTACTTACTTACTTACTTACTTACAGAGTAAGCCAGTTGCTTACTCTCTGCGTAGCACTGCGGCCGGACGCAGGTGTACTGACCAAGCAAATTGTCAGCATTCCAGTTAGGTCGGCGTGTTACGTAACGTACAGCTGCGTGCAACACGTAGACCCTTACATTTTTTTATGTGCGGGTGGCCAGCAGAAAGGGCACACGGTTTCGTTACAATAATATCTGCCGACTTCAACATGAATTCGGCGCTGTTAAGGTCCAAAAACAGTTTTGTTACCCCAAATCAAAAAAAAGTTGCTTCGGATTGAATAGATATGGGTACTACTGTCAATAATGGTGTGACGTTGCATTGCTGGTTCTTTGAAACATTCGCAGATGAATGCACTTGTTGCGGCAAGAGGTGGTGTTGTCTTGCCGTTCGTTCAACAATGCCCAAGCGCTAGCATTCTTGCATCTTTAATGGAGGCGTGGGCAGTCGGCATTTAGGTTTCGCGTGAGATGGTCGTATAGAGTCGGACCAAAATGCATATAAATAATTTGCAGAAGTCGATTAAGATATAAATTTGGAAGTTTTGCATAGAATTACAGGACGGTAGGACAACAGGAAATGATTAATCGGATTACTCGCGATGAGTGCATGTATATATTTAGTTTGAGCATGTAAACTGTACTTGAATCAAAAGTAATTGCTTTGGTTACATAAGTTAAGTGATAAACTAATTTTATTATTTATAAAATGCAATTTATATTCCGCAAGGATATAAAATACAAAATGAACTAACACTGAATGATGTGAGGCTCTAATTGTGTGCAAAACAAAAATCCAAACAAACAAACAAACAAAGAAATTGTCGGATCCTATTATCTTTCTTACAGATTCCTTCTACTGAACTACGGAAGATTCCGTGTTTGAAACTAATGACCATTAGAACGTTGGTTGCTTTTATTAATTCCTGAAAAAAAGGTTAAATTTCCTGTTTGTCTGTGTTCTTGTTTCTTGTCATAAACGCAGTGTGCATTGCACAAAGAATGAAAGCTCCACATGGGACTGTTCCACATCTTCTGGTTGACTGTTCTCGTCGTCCAGAAGAACCCGTTGAAAATAACGAGCTTAATTGGGAAGCACTCATCTAGAAGAGAGCCGTCGCGGCACAAAGGAGAGGTCGCCTGAGCCATACCGGTGTGTGGTCGGCCAAACGAGCGCGACAAGGGAGCGCCGGCCGGCTGCTGCGTCGGCTCCGGCATCAAAGAGCCGCGCGGCTGCCACACGTCGCACAGGGCGGCGCCGGGATGAATGAATGAATGAATAAGAGTGGGCGGGGGAGGGGGGGGGGGAGATGGCGGTGTGGCAGGAGACACGGCTAGTGCATTACCCTGGCCGCCAGTCGGCGCGCCTCGCGCTCAGCCCGGCTAGCGAATTCTGCTTAACGCTCTGCACACCATTCTGCCAAGCTGTCACATGTAGTACATAAAACAGCTCACACAAGTCTGGTACACTCCGAGTGCGAAAAGGTGTTCAGGTAGAACACAGGCATACAGCATTTACGTACTTATGGCGTTTTGCAGAGATACACACTTTAGTCTGTGTCCATACTGAAGAGCAAGCAGCGCTTGTGGTGGAAGGAGTGGCCTTTCAGAATGGAACGCTACAGTTACCGTACAGGCACACTAAGAAACAGCGTCCCTGCGTGAAGTACAGAGCACACTGCGGCGACCTATCTACATACTGTTGACAAACTTTTCCTGCGTTACTTATCTCACTTGATTTTTGTATTCCGTGTATTGTCAAAACATTTAGTGGAAAATACAAAATTCTGGGAGTGTCTGAGTACTCCATCGCCACTGCTTTAGCGTTCCGTTTGTCACGTGCACCTCACAGGAGCTATAGTCATCAGGAGAGACGCAACTCCTGTCTTCCACTTCGCATACTTGTTCACTTTTAAGAACCAACAAAAAATTTTTGCTTAAATATTGTTATTTCCAATGCGTTTATCAAAGCGCAGAAACGCTTGGAAATACACTACTGGTCATTAAAATTGCTACACCACGTAGATGACGTCCTACAGACGCGAAATTTAACAGACACGAAGAAGATGCTGTGATATGCAAATGATTAGCTTTTCACAGCATTCACACAAGGTTGGCGCCGGTGGCGACACCTACAACGTGCTGACATGAGGAAAGTTTCCAACCGATTTCTCATACACAAACAGCAGTTGACCGGCGCTGCCTGTTGTGATGACTCGTGTAAGGAGGAGAAATGCGTACCATCACGTTTCCGACTTTGATACAGGTCGGATTGTAGCCTATCACGATTGCGGTTTGCGTATCGCGACATTGCTGCTCGCGTTGGTCGAGATCCAATGACTTTTAGCAGAATATGGAATCGGTGGGTTCAGGAGGGTAATACGGAACGCCGTGCTGGATCCCAACGACCTCGTATCACTAGCAGTAGAGATGACAGGCCTCTTATCCGCATGGCTGTAACGGATCGTGCAGCCACGTCTCGATCGATGAGCCGACAGATGGGGACGTTTGCAAGACAACAACCATCTGAACCAAAAGTTCAACGACGTTTGCAGCAGCATGGACTACCAGCTCTGAGACCATGGCTGCGGTTACCCTTGACGCTGCATCACAGACAGGAGCGCCTGCGATGGTGTACTCAACGACGAACCTGAGTGCACGAATGGCAAAAAATTTTTTCGGATAACTCCACGTTATGTTTATAGCATCATGATGGTCGCATCCGTGTTTGGCGACATCGCGGTGTTCGCACATTATAAGCGTGTATCCGTCATCGCCATACTGGCGTATCACCCGGCGTGATGGTATGGGGTGCTATTGGTTACACGTCTCTGTCACCTCTTGTTCGCATTGACGGCACTTTGAACAGTGGACGTTACATTTCAGATGTGTTACGACCGGAGGCTCTTCATTCGATCCCTGCGAAACCCTACATTTCAGCAGGATAATGCACGACCGCATGTTGCACGTCCTGTACGAGCCTTTCTGGATACAGAAAATGTTCGACTGCTGCACTGACCAGCACATTCTCCAGATCTCTCACCAATTCAAAACGTCTGGTCAATGGTGGCCGAACTGGCTCGTCACAATATGCCAGTCACTAGTCTTGATGAACTGTGGTATCATGTTGAAGCTGCATGGGCAGCTGTACCTGTACACTCCATCCAAGCTCTGTTTGACTTAATGCCCAGGCGTATCAAGGCCGTTATTACGGCGAGAGGTGGTTGTTCTAGGTACTGATTTCTCAGGATCTGTGCACCCAAATCGCGTGAAAATGTAATCACATGTTAGTTCTAACATAATATGTTTGTACAATGAAAACCCGTTTATCATCTGCATTTCTTCTTGGTGTAGTAGTTTTAATGGGCAGTAGTGTAATAATAATAATGTACTTTTATGTTTTCCCGGGTAAAAATTGATGAACACCTCAGAGTAGCGGCACTGCTACGGTTGGGGTGCAATGGGGCGCAACTATTGCAGGGTGCTCTGCAATATAACTTCATGAAACAAACTGTTGATCGTCCCACTCATTCTTTAGTATGCAGACAGGGTATACATCGTTGTTCTGTGTAACACTGCCATTTAAGATCTCCATGTGTAATAGAAAACACAATGACGCGATAGAAGTCACGGGATACCCCCTAAGGCCGTGTTGGACCTCCTTTTGTCCGGCGTAGGGCAGCAACTCGATGTGGCATTGACCCAACAAGTCGTTGGAAGCCCCTGCAGAAATACTGCGGCATGTTGTCTCTATAGCTGTTTGTAACTGCACCAAACATTCTACCGTTCCTGTGCCACTGAGGCAACATCGCCTGTGCTTCCTCGGACAAAGATTCGGGGACAATATCATCCACCCAAGTTACTGGGTGGGTCACAAGGTCTTCAGACGTCTCCCTAATGGGTCGTGACTGTTGCGGGATCTTCCGCATCCGGCCGCTGTGGCCGAGCGGTTCTAGGCGCTTCAGTCCGGAACCGCGCTGCTGCTACGGTCACAGGTTCGAATCCTGCTTCGGGCAGGATGTCCTTAGGTTAGTTAGGTTTAAGTAGTTCTAAGTCTAGGGGACTTATGGCCTCAGATGTTAAGTCCCATAGTGCTTAGAAGCATTTTTTATCTTCCGCAGGACTTAGAGCATCGTTCATCGCTTTGATCGACAATAAACAGCTGAACGTCTCACATGAGCGAATCAGAGGTCAGCCAGGTGGAAGAACATGCATCAAAGTCGTCGTAGAGGAGTCCATTTGAAGGTCATTATGGTGGTGAGAGATCACGTCAGCTCACGATTTTGTCATGGGTGGACCAGCTAGGCTCATCTTTCACTTTTATGCTTCTTTGGAGACCACTGTTTCCGCGAGTGCATCTCTGTTGCAGATGACAGGTGTGAATCTTGATGTCCTGTCACAAAGGCGGCCATAGGCACGACCATGACAAACTTCCTTCCTCCCATTGGACTTCTCTTCACCTACTCCTAGAGCCAGTGGAATGGGAGGCAGGACAAAAACGCCGGTCGCACCTCGTTGTCCCATCTTGACATTTCCATTTGTGAAAGATAATGCAGGTGTTCAGGCTCACACTTCTTTCTGAGATCCATCAAGAGCGCCACTTCATATGTGAGAGGTAAAGATGTCCCTGTGGTCAAAGACATCGGATTAGCAGGTCAGAGCTGGGTAATCCATATTTGGAGACCCAAGTAGGTCTTTGGCGTCCATCATATACGATGATTGCTCTACATCTCGATGTAGAGGTAGGGCGGAAAATGATTACTGAGTCAATGCACTCCATTCAGTACAGGGCAAGTGGCGAATTGTGCTTGTTTCTCCACGATGTGGCTGTGAATCTTTCCACAAGGCCTGACCACAGACACGAGATTATCTGCTGGCACTTAGAATGGGAGATCGATTAAGCGATTAGTTCTGAGACTCAGTCTCTAGTGATCCGCAGTCATAGGACCATTGTTGCTGTCAAAATGTTGGAACTTGAGCCCATCCCTCGTCTTCTCTAAAACCGCCTCACATGCAGCTTCAGTTATTAATTTAACGTAAACCACGCTGGTCATAGTGGAGAGATGGATTCCAACAAGATCATCACATCGTCTCGAATAAATTACTCCACTTCTGGCGCCGTGAGACATACATATTCGTTCGAGTCGTTGAATTTCAGCGTCGATTCCCAATAGGAATTGGCCATTTACGTCGAAAGACTTGCTCCCACGAAGGGCATTGAAGCATTAAACACCTCGAAACCGCGAGCCGTGCTGAGGACGTAAACAGCTCTGTCCGCACCGCACCGCTTCCCTGCAAAAGGCAGACATTCCTTTTCAGCAATCCGTGTGCACCTGCCAGAGAAACCAAACTTACACATGTCACACTGTCTGCACCCCTGTACCTATACTATAGTTTTCAATTAATGTCGAGAATGCTCAAGTTTCATTACTTTGTTAATTGTCTATAGGCTTCAGTACACCTGATAGGGTTGAGAAATCTTGTATAGCATTTAATGAAACTCTAACCCGAATCCACCACCAAAGCATTTTCTCATTCGTTGCATGAGGTGTAAAAAGTTATAAAAGTGTCCTTTTTTCGAAAATATTTGCAGTTGACTAGTACTTACACACTTCATATCACAGATACCAGAACAGCAGAACTATCGGAATACTGTTCAGGAAACGGAATTGAACTGAATAAATAGGGGAGTTTGACGATGATTCTGTTAACAGAATCAGTTTTCGTAAACTCAGTATAACGTTGTTAGAATGTTTACATACAGAATGTCTGATACTTCAAAAAAAAAAAAAAAAAAAAAAAAAGTTCAGATGTGTGTGATATCTTATGGCACTTTACTGCTAACGTCATCAGTCCCTAAGCTACTTAACCTACATTATCCTAAGGACAAACACACACACCCATGCCCGAGGGAGGACTCGAACCTCCGCCGGGACCAGCCGCACAGTCCATGACTGCAACGTCCTAGACCACTCTGCTAATCCCGCGCGGCTTCTGATAATTATCCAGTTACGTATGTCCAAAGCACAGTCAGAGCTAAGCAATTTGTTATGTTTCGTGCTTCTACTTTAACTCACTCACTGAAATACATGTGCATGAACAAACACGAGAGTCCATATTTCATAGAGCCCTGTTGAATTTAAATATGGGCATTTTTAGATGTTTTGCACAGTGCAACGTCCAGTTTTTATGGGAGCCAATGTATCGAAACATGTGAATGTCAGTTAAAACCTGATACAGACCTCGACGCTATGGTGGAAAAAACAAAAAGTGTAGCGGTGTACAAATCTGCTTGGGGGTGTTACAGCAGAGAAAACAATGTATCAGACAGCAAAACAGGGACCCTCCCTTGCGAATGATAGTCTGTGGGATATGGTTCTCTTACAGTACAGGCGATGAGACTTCACACTGGTGTGTGCAAGCAATTTCCATCATTGGCCACCTGCTCCACTGCATCAATACATATATATTTAATAGGATCGCCACCTATGCTCGAGATATATATATATACCAAACGGGAAAGCGTTGGTAGATAGGCATAATAAAAAACACACCAACACACACACAAAATTTCGAGCTTTCGCAACCCCCAGTTGCTTCGTCAGGAAAGAGGGAAGGAGAGGGAAAGATGAAAGGATGTGGGTTTTAAGGGAGAGGGTAAGGAGTCATTCCAATCCCGGGAGCGGAAAGACTTACCTTAGGGGGAAAAAGGACAGGTATACACTCGCACTCACACATATCCATCCACACATATGCAGACACAAGCAAACATATTTAAAGGCAAAGAGTTTGGGCAGAGATGTCAGTCGAGGCGGAAGTGCAGAGGCAAAGATGTTGAATGACAGGAGGTATGAGTGGCGGCAACTTTAAATTATCGGAGATTGAGGCCTGGCGGATAACGGGAAGAGAGGATATATTGAAGGGCAAGTTCCCATCTCCGGAGTTCGGATAGGTTGGTGTTAGTGGGAAGTATCCAGATAACCCGGACGGTGTAACACTGTGCCAAGATGTGCTGGCCGTGCACCAAGGCATGTTTAGCCACAGGGTGATCCTCATTACCAACAAACACTGTCTGCCTGTGTCCACTCATGCGAATGGACAGTTTGTTGCTGGTCATTCCCACATAGAAAGCGTCACAGTGGAGGCAGGTCAGTTGGTAAATCACGTGGGTGCTTTCACACGTGGCTCTGCCTTTGATCGTGTACACCTTCCAGGTTACAGGACTGGAGTAGGTGGTGGTGGGAGGGTGCATGGGACAGGTTTTACACCGGGGGCGGTTACAAGGGTAGGAGCCAGAGGGTATGGAAGGTGGTTTGGAGATTTCATAGGGATGAACCAAGAGGTTACGAAGGTTAGGTGGACGGCGGAAAGACACTCTTGGTGGAGTGGGGAGGATTTCATGAAGGATGGATCTCATTTCGGGGCAGGATTTGAGGAAGTCGTATCCCTGCTGGAGAGCCACATTCAGAGTCTGATCCAGTATCCTGTCACAAGTGGGGCACTTTTGGGGTTCTTCTGTGAGAGGTTCTGGGTTTGAGGGGATGAGGAAGTGGCTCTGGTAATTTGCTTCTGTACCAGGTCGGGAGGGTAGTTGCGGGATGCGAAAGCTATTTTCAGGTTGTTGGTGTAATGGTTCAGGGATTCAGGAATGGGAAAAGTTAGCAGAGCATTTACAGTTCGCTGATTTTCTCTGTTGAATGGTGCAAAATGTTTGTGTATGACACTCAAACGTTGAAAATGTATTTTATTACAATGAAGGAGGTGACAGTTATAAGCACCTATTTGACTCCTGTAAATTGTTGAACAATTAATTTGATAGGATTGGGAAAATAGATTATTTCACTCTATTTCATGTCTAAATTGCGTCAGCTAGCTCGTTGCTTCCAACATTAGCCAATGGGAACACTATTCTGAGGAAAGATAAAAACCTACGTCTGCATGTTGGACGTTGATTGACACAGACAAACAGGGAGTGGCCTCCCGTGAAAGACAGATACAGGAAGTGAGTCTTGAATTTCCCGATCAACAGAATGCTGCAACTTGATACCTTCTTTGGGGGTCGCAATATCAAACAAGACCGATTTGCGGTCTTTAGTCAGTGTTATTTAGTAAAGTGATCTGTAATTATGACGTTGGGCGGTTTTGACCGTTGTGGCAGCGCCCTGACAATACACAAATGGGGAACCCCAGACGGAGGCTGCTACACCCCATTTCATTCCATTCATGATCTGTAGACCATTTTGCAGTGTTTAACTGTCAGCACAATATTTCAGGTGTATTTTTCTCGGTCTGTTCAAAGTAGTTTGTCACAGGGATTCTAGTAATCTGTACATCTGCAGAAAGTTGCGGTCGGTTTCGAAATATGTCATGAACTCACAGGTATGTAATTGTTCTGATTTTCTCGTCTATGCATAGATACGAGTGTGCTTCGAAAAGTGAGGAAAATAAAAAATAAGTGCCTTAACATCCTTGACTCTGGCAGCAAATATAAAATAAGTCCACTAAGCGTTTCCATGTGCGATCAGAATAAAAACGCCCCACGATTGTTTAAACATTCCATACCCCTTGTCACTGAAATTGCTTATTTAAACAGTACTCCACATACTGCAGTAAATTTCCCAACAAATTCTTTAACTAAATACATAAACTACATCTCAAACACCGCCTTGTATCCAATAAACTGTTAAATTAAAATAATATTCCACACGTTGCCTTGTCTACCATAAACTGATTAAACAATATTCCATGCATTGCAGTCGATTTCCCACCAATTTCTTTAAATAAATAAATAAATAAGCAAATAAAGTATATTCCACACATTGCCTTGTGCCCCACAAAATGTTTAAGTAAACGATATTACACATACTGTGTAAACTGTTTAAACAACATTCTGCACACTGCAATCGATTTCCCTCCAAATGGCCAATCAACTGAGTCTTTTTCCCACCATTTTCCAGGTGGGGTATGTCTGGGTGGTTTGCCAGAATGGAAAGGTTAATTAATTAATCGATTAAATTAATTAATCAAGTTGATACCAAAGGGTGCTATTGGGGAGGTGAGTTACCAGATGAATGGGAAAGGTGGAGATGGAAGGGTGGGAGGGGGGGGAGTTGGCTTAACTGGACAGTATGTTAAGGACCTGTCAGTCAAAAGGACAGATTACCCTCAGGAGGTCATAATCCTCTTAGTAGATTAGGGTGAGGACCTGTCAATCAAAAGAGACCATCAGGTTTGCCCCTGTGTGTATACTTCTACCCAATGTAGGCAACCCGCAATGTCTCCTGAAACGAAGTGTCACACTGCTCCTGTAATGCACGCTAACAACAACAGCTACAGTGAAAAGGTACAATCAATTTTACAGACGCATGGACCAGGTAGTCGAATGGAATGCTTACTAGTTAAAGTGATTGGTGTCAGAGCATAAACTCAGTCGCCTGTAGCCTCTCAAATCATACCACAAGATCAGTGTAGTCTTGTAGTATTTCGTACGGCTGTCTATAGCGTAGTGCCTTTGGACACATGTCTGAAGGACATCGCAGTGTACATTAGAACAACACAAGCACTGAAATTTCATAAATACAACCATACTTTGAGACAAACTCATCCACACAATTTCGAAGGTAGCAAGGAAGATGAGAGTTAGCGCAGTTTGATCTTGACATCTTATGCATCAAAGTTGCTGATAAGAGTAATATAGAAAAGAACAGAACAACGTATTAAAGATATATTAGTTGGCGGTCAGTCTACTTCAGAAAAGGTAGAGGCAGCCGAGACAGTTCAGATGTTGCGCTTGATGATAAATGTAAGAAAAATCAAGACAGATTTATAGAATTTGTCGACATAGAAAGAGCGTTCGACAATGTCAAATGGTGCATGAATTTCGGTGGTGATGGACTTACTGCCAAAACGATCACTCAGATCAGACGTGCTGACTTAAAAAAAAAAATTGCAGTGGCTGTCTGCAGGTGTAGAAGAAACAGCAGTATACATACGGGTAAAAGTGCCTTTGAAAAGGTGAAAGGTTTGTCGGCAGCAAATAGAAGAGGTATGGCAAGCGTTTTATCTAGGGTACAGTGTTTGCAACAGCGAATCATGAACAATCATAAATAAAAATCAAAAATACCTCAATAGCTTTGAAATGTGAATGTGGACAAAAATGCTTGAACTCAAATAAACTGAAAGAGAACGAATGAAGAAATACTCAAAAATGGTTCAAATGGCTCTGAGCACTATGGGACCCAACTTCTGACCTCATCAGTCCCCTAGAACTTAAAACTACTTACACCTAACTAACCTAAGGACATCACACACATCCATGCCGGAGGCAGGATTCGAACCTGCGACCGTAGCGGTCGCGCGGTTCCAGACTGAAGCGCCTAGAACCACTCGGCCACTCCGGCCGGCGAAGAAATACTCCTAAGAGTGGGAGAGGAAAGAAAACTAGCGGATATGAGGGAATGTATACTGCGAAGAAATTGCCTGCAACGAAGAGTTACTGAAGAAAAGACTGGGGCAACAGATGAACATAATGAAATAACGCTGGATGACACTGAAAAAGGACGAATGTACCAACCGATTCAGGAAGAAGTTCAGGACAGAGTAAAAAGGACAGCCTGCAGTCTATACCTGTCGTAAGAGGGATACACCAGTAGCACTTGTAGGGGTATGACCGTGGAAACATACCGCTTACCTCACTTTTTCTGTAAGTAATCTGTGAAGACCCCGCGAAAATTCAGTTCTAGCACATACTTTTATGGCGACCGCAATTTTCATTACCCGCCGAAGAATGACAGGTTCTTCGTGAACAACGCCGCATTTTATTGTTCGAGTATAACCTCGTGTTTCGATTCCCTCATAGATGCCATCAGGAATTTTTACTAGAGCTCCTCTTGTTGCGTTCAGTATAACGAGTCGGTTTCAGCAGCAAAACATCTATCGTTATGCTCATTAATTCCATGAGCGACTCTCCAGCTGTGAAAGATTTCACGTTAAACAATAGAGTCGGGTAAGAATACAGCATACCATTTCAATTTACGACAAAGCAAAGTGAAGGCGTCTGGATAAAAACGTCCTCGTGCGAACAGCAATTCACTGGTCATGATGTGATGAGCTGGAAGAGTACAGAAGACTGCAGTTGCGAGAGTCACGAACGAAGGGAGTTAACAGAAACCACTGTAAGAGCGACGGCCGGTGTCCGCGCGGCGATAAAGGCTCCGCTGTCCAGGGATTTGGCCGGAGTGCAGAGTCGTGGCAGCCCGCAGTGGGCGGCGCTATCTGGCACGGCGCGCGGCCTTTGTACGCAGCCACAATAGCAGCCGGCAGCCAGCACGCCGCGCCGCGCAGACCTGCCACCGGTGACCAGAAACCGCACTCCACGGGACTCCCCAGAGGCTGCGTTTAAATGTTGCCGTGCCATTGTCTGCACTCCGTTGGTTGGTTGGTTGGTTGTTTGAGGTGAAAGGGACCAAACAGCGAGGTCATCAGTCCCTTGTTTCAAATAGACTCCATGCTGCTAACGGGACATCTCAGAAAAGGCAGAACAATAAAACGGAAAAAGGGGAAACGTAAAAGGGCAGTCACGTTGTCATTAGTAAAAACAAACGAGGGAAGTTGGCAAGAGAACGAACCCAACACTATGCTGAAGCAGCATAGGCAAGACCACCTGTGACTTAAAAGGGACAACCGCTATAATGCAGAAAGTACGGATGGGAATAGAAAAACTAACCAAGCCTTAAAAAGAAGGGGTAAAAACAGAGTAAAAGGGAAAGAAAAGAGGATTCCAGGCAGGGAGGTGAATCGGGAATCTCTGAACACCGCCTACAGTGGGAGACACCCAAACACTCACCGCCCTGCCCCAACACCAGAGGGAGATTAAAAACTTTAAAACTGAGAATAAAAACCACTCTCCCGGAGGAAACCTAGAACCAGAGAGACCATCCGGGAATCGTCAGCCAACATCAAAGGTAAAGTGTGGGGGAGTCTGTACTTCGCACGCAGAGCCAAAAGAAGGGGGCATTCAACCAAAATGTGGGCCACTGACTGGAAGGCTCCACAACCACATAGCGGGGGTGGCTCATCACGCAAAAGGAAACCATGGGTCAGCCTGGTATGGCCAATGCGGAGACGACACAGTGTGGTCGAGTCCTTGCGGGAGAGGCGAAAGGAAGAACGCCATGGGCCTGGATTCACCTTAATGGCACGAAGTTTATTAGACAGTGGAGTAGCCTCCCAAGAACTGGCCCATGACTGTGCAAAGTA
The DNA here is from genome assembly GCF_023864275.1 of Schistocerca cancellata. Taxonomy (NCBI): domain Eukaryota; kingdom Metazoa; phylum Arthropoda; class Insecta; order Orthoptera; family Acrididae; genus Schistocerca; species Schistocerca cancellata. The sequence goes on from NC_064626.1 coordinate 693,775,500, forward strand.
GGATTTGATGTGAAGCCGTAAATCCGCTGCAGGAGGGGTTACAGAAAACGGGGGGTAAGTAACTGCTCCCCCAGCCAAACGATCAGCGAGCTCATTACCCGGGATACCCACATGGCCCGGGACCCATAGGAAGTCAATGGAACAAGCAGCACGGTGAAGATCAGCGAGATGGTCATGGATGGTGGAGACCAAGGGATGGCGCGAAAAACACCGGTCAATAGCAAGAAGGCCACTCATCGAGTCCGTACATAACAAAACGCGGTTGTGTTGGGATTGGTTAATAAAGGTAAGGGCCCGGGATATGGCCATCAATTCCGCGGTAAACACCCCACATGAGGGTGGCAGCAGATGATTTTCCGTTCCAACAAAGGACGTGAAGGCATACCCAACACGATCAGCAGATTTAGAGCCATCAGTGTAAAAAACAACAGCATCCCGAAACTCCCATAAAATTTGGCGGAAAAAGGAACGGAACACCACCGGGGAGATGGAATCTTTCGGACCGCGGCGGAGATCCATCCGAATTCGAGGCCGAGGAACTAACCAAGGAGGGGTGGAGGGGAGGGAGCGAGGAAGACAGGACAAAGAAGGAAGCCGGAAATCACGGGTAAGAGACGCAAGGCGCAGCCCAACCGGTAAACCCGCCCGAGGGCGGGAGTCAGGCGGGCGACGTCCATGGTCTGGAAATAGGATAGAATAGGAAGGATGAGCGGGAGAAGAACGGATAGTAAGGGCATAAGACACCAGAAGCTGGGACCGCCGAACAGAAAGGGGGGGGATCCCAGCTTCAACCAGGAGACTATCAACAGGGCTAGTAGGGAAGGCACCGGTGGCTAAACGGATACCACGATGGTGGACCGGATCCAGCACGTGCAGCGTGGAAGGAGCAGCTGAACCATAAACTTGACAACCATAGTCCAAACGTGACAGAACTAGAGCACGATAAAGACGGAGGAGGAGGGAACGGTCCGCACCCCAAGAGGAGTGGGCAAGGAAGCGAAGGACATTGAGTTTACGGAAACATCCTACCTTCAGGAGTCTGATATGGGGCAGCCAAGTGAGCTTGTTGTCAAAAAGAAGACCCAGGAAACGAAACTGTGGAACCACAGGCAATTGTTGTGCAGCAAGATAGAGCTCAGGATCAGGGTGGACCGTAGTACGGCGACAGAAGTGGACCACCCGCGATTTTAAAGGAGAGAATTGAAACCCGTGTGAGTGGGTCCATGCAGAGGCACGCCGTATAGCCACCTGGAGCTGCCGTTCTGCAGATGCCATCGAGGAGGAACTAACCCAAATGCAGAAATCATCCACATACAGGGCAGGAGCGACCAAGGGACCGACAGAGGCCACAAGTCCATCGATAGCAATGAGGAAAAGAAGGACACTCAAGACAGAACCCTGTGGGATGCCCGTCTCCTGGGTCCGTGGAGAACTAAAAGCAGTACCAACTCTAACTCTGAATGACCGATGGATCAGGAACTGGCGGATAAAAATCGGGAGTGGGCCCCGAAGACCCCACTGATGAAGGGTTAGTAAGATGTGATGGCGCCAGGCCGTGTCATAGGCCTTGCGAAGGTCAAAAAACACTGCAACCAAATGGCGGCGCTGGGAAAAAGCCTGCCGAACTGCGGATTCCAAGCGAAGTAAATGATCGATTGGAGATCGTCCCTCTCTAAAGCCACACTGGTATGGGGACAATAGATCCCGAGATTCGAGGACCCAAGTGAGCCGACGGGCTACCAGCCGTTCAAGTAACTTACAGCCAACATTGGTCAAACTAATTGGCCGATAGCTGTCAACAGATAGGGGGTTCTGACCAGGCTTAAGGACAGGAACCACAATGCTATCCCTCCACTGAGAAGGGAAGTCACCCTGGAGCCAGATACGGTTAAACACCCGAAGAAGATGGTGCCGTTGTGGAGCACTGAGATGTTGAAGCAGCTGGTTATGAATGGAATCGGGGCCAGGGGCCGTATCATGAGAAGAAGATAGAGCAGAAAGAAATTCCCATTCAGTGAAAGGTTCGTTGTAAGATTCTGACGCACAAGTGGTGAAACATAAGGCGACAGCTTCAGCCTGCTGTTTTTGATGAAGGAAAGCAGCTGGATAGGAGGCCGACGCCGATGCCATGGCAAAATGTGTCGCAAGATGTTCTGCGAGAACTAATGGGTCCGTACAAATGCCATCTGGGAGGTGAAGGCCTGGGAGGGTGGACTGCCGATGGCAACCTTGGAGAGAGCGAAGTGTAGCCCATACCCGCGACAGAGGGACAGTGGAACCAAGGGAAGAAACGAATCGTTCCCAACATATCCGCTTGCTCTGTTTGATTAAATAACGGGCTTTAGCGCGAAGGCGCTTAAAGGTAGAAAGGCTGGCTACAGATGGGTGCCTCTGGAAGTGTTGCAAAGCTCGACGGCGATCACGGATGGCAATGGCAATGGCCGTACTCCACCACGGGACTGGCCGACGACGAAATTTGCCAGATGAGCGCGGGACAGCAAGGGTAGCCGCGCGAACAATCGCGTCAGACACGTCACGTACGACGTCATCAATACAACCCGACAAAGAGGGAGAAAACTCGACCTGTGCAGTGTATAGAGGCCAATCGGCGCGGTGGAAAGACCAACGAGGTAACCCATCCATCGGGGAGCGGGAAGGGAGCGTGATAATCAACGGGAAATGGTCACTATCACAAAGGTCGTCGTGTGGCGACCAGTGTAATGAAGGGAGGAGAGAGGGAGAAGAAAGAGAAAGATCAATGGCAGAAAAGGTACCAGGACCAGCACTGAAATGAGTAGGGGAGCCATCATTAAGAAGGCACAGGTCGTGGTCTGCAATAAATTGGTCGATAAGAAGACCTCGTCTAGATGGAAAGGCACTGCCCCACAAAGGATGATGAGCATTAAAATCCCCAAGGAGGAGGAAGGGAGGAGGAAGTTGCTGAAGAAGGGTGGTTAAGGCAGCAGGTGTGAAAGTCCTGTCAGGAGGGAGATAAAGATTGCATACTGTGACTGCAGAGTCTAAGTGGACCCTAACAGCAACCGCTTCCAATGTAGTTTGGAGAGGAATCCACGTGCTAGCAATGTCTGTACGGACCAACGTACAAACGCCACCAGAAGCCCGCAAGGGTCCGACCCGATTTCGACAGAAAACACGGAACCCACGGAGGGTCGGTGAGTGAGCATCAGTAAAATGAGATTCCTGGAGAACCACACAAGCTGCTGAGTAGGACGAGAGAAGGGATTTCAATTCCGGAAGGTGACGATAATAGCCATTACAATTCCATTGGAGAACCACAGAACGATGGTTTAAATGAGGGCTGAACACGCTGAATCCAGTCATACCGCCGGGTCCCCACCCGTCACCGACAAGGAGGGGGCGACGTCCATAAAAGACAGGTCAGAATCCGGTTGCGAAGTCGGGGAAGGGACCTCCGGTGGTACCAGAGGCTCTTTGTCCCGGGACTTATGTTTCTTCTTCTTTTCAGGCTGAGATCTAGGAGGGCTGTGTGGCATAATGGAGCCAGCTGCAGCAAGATCAGGAACAGAAAGAGACCGGGCGACCTGGGGGCCGATAGACCGCGGCTCTCGCGGTCGCCGCGCTGCAGCAGACCTCTGACCTGGAAGGTGCCGGGAAGGGGCATCCCGGGAGAGGCGCCCTTGACCGGCAGACGCCGAAGGAGTGGGACACTTCTCCGGCTGGGGAGGGGGAGCAGCGCCCAGAGGAGAGGGGGTGGGAGCCGCAGGGGAGGGGGGAAGGAGAGGGGTCCGGGATGGGGGTAAGGAAGGGGGAGGAAGGGATGAAGATGTAACCAAGGCGTAACTAGATTGCATGGACACAGGGTGCAATCGTGCATATTTCTTACGGGCCTCTGTGTAGCTTAAACGATCAAGGGACTTATACTCCTGTATCTTTTTTTCTTTCTTATAGACTGGGCAATCTGCTGAACGTGGAGAATGACTACCATGACAATTTACACATACAGGAGGGGGAACACAGGGACTCCCCTCATGGAGTGGACGTCCACAGTCACCACAGAGGGGGTCCTGGGAACAGCGAGAAGACATGTGGCCAAAACGCAAGCACTTAAAACACCGCATAGGAGGTGGGATGTACGGCTTCACATCACAGCGATAGACCATAATCTTAACTTTCTCAGGAAGGGTATCCCCTTCAAAGGCCAGGATAAAGGCACCAGTATCAATACGATTATCCTTAGGACCCTTCTGAACACGCCGGACGAAGTGAACACCCCGCCGTCCGAGATTGTCCCGAAGTTCCTCATCAGTTTGAAGGATGAGGTCTCTGTGAAAAATCACACCTTGTACCATATTTAGAGACTGGTGAGGGGTAATGGACACGGGAATTGTGCCAAGGTGGGTACAGGCACGAAGGGCCGCAGATTGGGCAGCCGAAGCAGTTTTTATCAGCAACGAACCCGACCGCATCTTGCTCAGGGAGTCCACTTCACCGAACTTGTCTTCAATGTGTTCCACAAAGAATAAAGGTTTGACACTGGTGAAAGTATCTCCATCAGTCCTAGTGCAAACTAAATAACGGGGGAAAGGTTTTGCCCCTAGACGACGGGCCTGACCCTCCTCCCAGGGGGTAGCCACGGAAGGGAAGGCCGAAGGAGCAAGAGAAGCAGCACTTGAGGAATCAGTACCACGCAGAGAGACGGCCGCAGAAGAGCGGCCAGAGGTTTGGACCCGTATGCGTTTCATCTGCATAGCGTCCGCCCTGATACCACCCACTCCGATCAGGGGCTCTCCTCACGGGTGCCACCCAGCCACAGCAAGGGCCGTCTGGCACGGCGGCCATTGCCGGGAGTTCCGATGCTCCAGGATGACGAGCAACCACTCCAAGGCATGCATGAGGAGGTCACAGCTCAGGTATCAGAAGTGTGATCCCTGTGTGTTCAGGGGGCTCAACCAAAAGGGTACATAGCGACCCCACCACACGGGCTGGCTACCGTGCTGGCTATGCACCCTAGCATCAGACAACGACGTAAAAGAAAAGGTGGAATGTACTAGAAGGGCACACGTCGGAGACACTAGGTAAGGTGCTCTTCCCCAAATGGCTCACACTACGGAAGAGAAATTTTTGAATGGAGGTCAAACCCCAGAGGGGGACCAAGGAATGCCAAAAGGAGGAGATGATTACGCAACAAAGCCGGAGTGTAAAACCAACAGAACCAGGAGGATAGCGAGGGCCAACATAAGCAAGGACACCAATAGAGGGAGAGGAGAGGGCGAGGGGAAAGGGGTATGGAGGGGAAAGGAGGGGAAGGGAAAGGAAATGCAGCCCGGGAGAGAAAGAAGGCTGCAATGGCTCGGGGCCCCGTGCTCGCCACACACGTATCCACAAAAGAGTTGTGGACCCCCTGGGGGGTCTGCACTCCGTGTCCTGTACGCTAACTCCAGCCGTCTGCTAGTTTTATTCTGCACGAAGTCGATCAGTTGAGTGGTTACCTAGCTGAATTAAAGAAGAACAGCTGCGCTCTACTCTACTACCATAACCTCATCACTCCCAAGCACATATTAAAAGCGCAAAGGAGCTACTGCTGTGCTACTTGCTGCTATTGACGATGGTGATGATGGCTCTGAGCACTATGCGACTTAACTTCTGAGGTCATCAATCGCCTAGAACGTAGAACTAATTAAACCTAACTAACCTAAGGGCATCACACACATCCATGCCCGAGGCAGGATTCGAACCTGCGACCGCAGCGGCCGCTCGGCTCCGACTGTAGTGCCTAGAACCGCACGGCCACTCCGGCCGGCTGTCGATGATGATGGTGATTGTGATGTTCGGCATGTGGGGCGCTCAACTGCGCGATCATCAGCGACTGTACAATGTCCTAATTTCTACACAGTCCAATTTTTTACACAGTCCAATCGAGCCACTGTCACGAATGATGATGATGGTGCTAAAATGATGAAGACAGCACAAACACCCAGTCCCTGGGCAGAGAATATCTCCAACCCGGCCGGGAATTGAACCCGGGACCCCGTGATCCAGAGGCAGCAACACTTGCCACTAGACCACGAGCAGCGCAATGCTACTATTGAGTTAATGCTAGTTAACAATGAATGACCCCATAATATTTTGGAAACTACAGTGAATGTTTTATAGATGATATCATGTACGATACATCAGGACTTAAGTAGGTCAGTTATACACACAATTTAGCAGATTCTTGTTCGTTTATTTTAAAAAATCACATACGTTCCACATATACCTCACATAGGCGTATTGGCTATAGATTTCAAGACATGTCAAAACCCACACTTGGTATCAAAACTATTGACAAACTTAAGTAAACACGTAAGTAAACACAAGAGTACCATAGCCAAATTTTCCAAATTATTTTGTGTTATCGAAAAATAGGGGTGATATCTAGAATTACCAGGATCAGAAAGATGATATGGAAGGACTAGGCGCCTTTAACTAAAATCATTTATCCTTCGACAACGACATTTATCTTTATTTTCTCTGATAACAACAAACCCCCTTAGAAAAACAGGTAGAAAAATTGAGGTTAGTTTGCCGTTGCAGGTGTTAAAAAAGTGAGTGACAACCCTTCAATTACAATAATATAATCTCAAACCAATTGAAATAAGAGCGTTTTAAAATTTGTAAATTAAACAATTTTAAATAAAGCAGCCAATTAAAATAATTAAAATAGCTGTAGATAAATTTGTTCAAACCAAGTCAAGTCCAAGACATTAGGCGGACCCCCAAAAGATAAATATAAATAAAGATAACACAGAGATTACCCAAAAGACTTATAAAACATAACACGCATACAATATGCATTAAACATTAAAGAAAAAATTTCCTGCGTGAAGCTAGTTAATCAAAGACCTCTTGGCCGACGGCAAAATATCGTTTACAGTGCAAGTCAGATAACACACTGAAGAGCCAAAGAAGCTCGTACACTTGCCTAATATCGTGTAGGGCAATCACGAGAACGCAGTAGTGCCGCAGCACGACGTGGCAAGGACTCGACTAATGTCTGAAATAGTGCTGGAGGGAACTGACACCAGGAATCCTGCAGGGCAGTCCATAAATCCGTAAGAGTACAAGGGGGTGGAGATCTCTTCTGAAGAGCGCGTTGAAAGGCATCCCATACATGCTAAATAATGTTCGTGTCTTGGGTGATTAGTAGCCAACGGAAGTGTTTAAACTCGGAAGAGTGTTCCTGGAGCCACTCTGCAGCAATTCTGGTCGCATGGGGTGTAGCATTGTCATGCTGGAATTCCTCAAATCCGTCGGGATGCACAACGGACATAAATAGATGCAAGTGTTCAGACAGAATGCTTACGTGTCACCAGTCAGATTCGCACCTAGACGTATCAGGAGTCCCATATCACTCCAACAGCACACGCCGCACGCCATTACAGAGCCTCCACCAGCTTGAACAGTCCCCTGCTGACAAGCAGGGTCCATGGATTCTAGAGGTTGTCTCCATACCGATACAAGTCCATCTGCTCGATACAATTTGAAACGAGACTCGTCCGACAAGGCAACATGTTTCCAATCATCAACAGTCCAATGTCGGTACTGACGGGCCCAGGCAAGGCGTAAAGCTTTGTGTAGTGCAGTCATGCACGGTACGCGAGTGGGCCTTCGGCTCCGACAGCCCAAATCGATGATGTTTCGTTGAATGGTTCGCACGCTCGCACTTGAAGGCCTGACACTGAAATCTGCAGTAATTTTCGGAAGCGTTGCACTTCTGTCACGTTGAACTATTCTCTCCAGTCGTTCTTGTAGGATCTTTTTCCGGTCACAGCGATGTCGCAGACTTCGTTTTACCGGATTCTTGATATTCACGGTACACTCCTGAAACGGGCTGTGACGTCCCATGGCAAGACATTCACAAAATTGTTGTAATGTACGTGAAAAAAATAGAAACGTTTATGAGTATTATTATTATTATTATTATTTCATTTCTATATGAACGGTTGTCGATTTTGTAGATTCTGTAAAAAAAAGAAATAATCTTTCTCCATTTTTAAGTTTGTGCAATAATTATGTATCTATATTTTGCAAATAATGTCTGTCGTCGGCGAGTGTAGAAATCAAAGCAGACAATGATAATTAAAAAAGATAAAGATGCATATTAAATTGCCTGTAAATAGTGGAGGTTAAAACATTAATCTTGGTGTTCTTGTAGCCGTTAAAGTTGTAAGAGCCTGTAACGCTCGATTGAATGCTTGGTTATCTTTCTTTTAAATTTGTTGATTTTTGAATATAGAAATTGTTAAAAATAATTGTAACAATTTATTGCTAGCTTGCCCAGTATTTCATTCCGCATTTTTAGCCGTTTTCAGCATTTTTAGAATTTTTCATGTCGCAGAGCTGTGCAGAGATCGCGGGAGCCGCTGCCGCGGCAAATTCAAATGAAATTGAATGAAAGCATTTTTCCACAATTAAGCGGGCAGGTAATGGTACATCAAAATTATTCCTTTCAGCTTCCCGGAGACCTCAGAGGTGAATGGTGGATTTTATTATGTCATTTTCAGGTGGACATGGGCAACTGCTATTACAATATCAGTGACGTAGATAATTTAAGTAAATCAGAGCAATAAAATGTTACTTGTGTGATATCAAAGACTGCTGTGATGAAACCTGTTCTGGCTAATAATACAAAAATTAAATTTCATTTTAGGTTTCATGCTATCGAGTCAGTCGTGGCAATCACTAGTGTTCATATATTAAAAAATCCACTGCAGTTTTTTTATGTTTAGCGAACATAGTATACTGTAACTTCTGTACGTATAATAAGAGTAATTTTCAGTGCAATTTAGAAATGAAAGTAGCGAAGGAAATGTTTAATTTCATGATTAGTTACAGTAACGATACTGTGTTCCATTTCTAACAGCCCAGATCAGGCTTATATAAAAAGGAACGAATGAAGAAATTCTCAAAAATGGTTCAAATGCCTCTCAGCACTATGGGACCCACCTTCTGAGGTCATCAGTCCCCTAGAACTTAGAACTACTTAAACCTAACTAACCTAAGGACATCACACACATCCATGCCCGAGGCAGGATTCGAACCTGCGACCGGAGCGGTCGCGCGGTTCGAGACTGTAGCGCCTTTTACCGCGTGGCCACACCGGCCGGCACGCTGACAAGGAACTTGCTCGCAACAACTTAGTTGGTGCTGTTAATAAAGAAAGAAAAATGTCTGACTGGATTATGCCGCAAGTAAATATACGGTTTAACCCTGATTAGACTTACGAAGGGAATCCAGTAAGTTCATATGCCCTAGAAGTAAGATGTTCTAACAGAAAAATACAGAAAAGTGAGCAGTAATTTCTTCCCGGAAGAAATATCATAAACAACTCTCTAGGTTCTTAACACTTGCCGGAGCTCACAACATGCTTAAAAGGGCTGCATTATAATAATAATAATACCAGAGAGCTCATCAGCTTTTAAAACATCGTGAAAACAAACATTCAAACTTAGAAAAAATGGTTACCTTGTAGAAGAATTTTGAAACAAACAGTTCTTCCTAAAAAACAAAAACAATGGTTAGATAAGACGTAGGCCCCTGCTGTATCTATGTGTAACAACTGGGCTTAACCATGGCAATTTTTTGAGAGGGAACGCTGGCCAGCAGATTAAGACAAATTACTTCAAAATCATGCAGAGAAAACAGGGCAATACACTATTCCTGAAGTCACAGAGCCAGGTAACAAGGCGTGCACGACGACTCATGAAGATAAAGATGACCATCCTTTCAAACAGCTTGCGGGCGAGAAATAGGTGCACATAGCTGAACAACTAGTTGCGCACAACATTAGCTATCCATACCTTTGCCTTCTGCCCAGTCCTGGCGATGAAGAGTGAACGACGGCCCGGAAAATACATCGTGCCGATCCGAACCGCGTGTCCATTGCTCCATGCACTGCTGCTGCCCCCTACTCCAGACTGTGCGATAACTCCCCGTCAACTGCCTGCGTGGCGCTCTTCGTAGGTCTCCCTCTCTCTAGGCGCGACTCTAGCGGCCGCTTTTGAAGACTAGGCGAGGTAGCGATAACCGCACAAGGGAGTAATCCGCGAACCCTGGTGAGACACCAGCTAAAAGGTAATGAGATAGTGAAATGAGCCGACACGGCTAAAGGGGGGGGGGGGGGGGGGGAGTTTCACGAACATCATGAAAATAAAGGAGATCTTCCCCCGAAATTTCAATCAACAACTTTTTCCTCCAATCCGAAAATATTTTGTTGAAACCGACAAACATCAAGAAAAACTATCATTATCATAAAATGACATTGCTATCCTGAGTGAAAGTGAAGAAGAATTAAATGATCAGCTGAACGGAATGAACAGTCTAATGAGTACACAGTATGGTTTGAGAGTAAATCGGAGAAAGACGAAGGTAATGAGAAGTAGTAGAAATGAGGAAAGCGAGAAACTTAACATCAGGATTGATGGTCACGAAGTCAATGAAGTTAAGGAATTCTGCTACCTAAGCAGTAAAATAACCAATGACGGACGGAGCAAGGAGGACATCAAAAGCAGACTCGCTATGGCAAAAAAGGCATTTCTGGCCAAGAGAAGTCTACTAATATCAAATACCGGCCTTAATTTGAGGAAGAAATTTCTGAGGATGTACGTCTGGAGTACAGCATTGTATGGTAGTGAAACATGGACTGTGGGAAAACCGGAACAGAAGAGAATCGAAGTATTTGAGATGTGGTGCTATAGACGAATGTTGAAAATTAGGTGGACTGATAAGGTAAGGAATGAGGAGGTTCTACGCAGAATCGGAGAGGAAAGGAATATGTGGAAAAAAACTGATAAGAAGAAGGGACAGGATGATAGGACATCTGCTAAGACATGAGGGAATGACTTCCATGACTTCCATGGTATTAGAGGGAGCTGTAGAGGGCAAAAACTGTAGAGGAAGACAGAGATTGGAATACGTCAAGCAAATAATTGCGGACGTAGGTTGCAAGAGCTACTCTGAGATGAAGAGGTTAGCACAGGAAAGGAATTCGTGGCGGGCCGCATCAAACCAGTCAGTAGACTGATGACCAAAAAAAAAATCATAAAATAAGGGAAATCAGAGGTCACTCGGAAAGATTTAAGTGTTCATTTCTTCCAGAAAACTGCCGTGCGGTCTAACGCACTGCTTTCCGGGCGGGAAGGCGTGCCGGTTCCCGGCACGAATCCGCTCGGCAGATTAGTGTCGCGGTCCAGTGTAACGTCCAATCTGTGGATGGTTTTTAAAGCTCTTTTCCATCTCCCTCGTCGAATGCGGGCTGGTTCCCCTTATTCCGTCTCAATTACACTATGTCGGCTATTGCTGCGCAAACACTTTCTACACGTACGCGTTCACCATAAGTACTCTACCACGCAAACATTGGGGTTACACTCGTCTGGTGCGAGACGTTCCCTGTGAGTGGGGGTGGGGGTGGAGGTGGGGGCACCTGGGGGCCGAGGCCGAACTGCACAATAGCCATGGGTTCGGTGTGGGGCGACGGAGGGATGAGTGGACTGCTGCAGCCTGTTGTGGGGTTGTGTACTATTGAGGCTACGGCGGGGACGAAGCCTCTCCGTCGTTTCTAGGTCCCCAGTTCAATACAACAGAGAATTGTTGTGAAGGTAGTTCGATGAACACTCTGCCAGGCACTTGAGTCTGATTTGTAAAGTAGCAATGCAGATGTAGATGTATTTCTGCTTTTCCTTATACGAAGGCTGTTCAATAAAGAATGATCATAATTTTTTTTACAACATACCTTTACTCATCCTCATAATTTTGACGGTCCTTCTCAAAGTAATTTCTCATGAATGCGATGCACTTGTCCCACCGTTTTTGCCAGTCGTCAAATACATGCTGGAAACCATTTTGTGAGAGGTCCTACAAAATCGCCTCCGCGGCCTTCACCACTGCTTCTGATAATTGAATAAGCCTTCCACGAAGGCGTTTCTTCATGTTAAGGAATAGAAAAAGTCACATGGGGCTAAATCCGGGCTATAAGGAGGATGAGGGATCCACTTCAGATTGATTTTTGCAAGATATTCAGCAACAACGTGGCAATATGCAGCCGTGCATTATCGTGGTGCAGCATACAGCCTGCTTCACGGAAATATGGTCTTTTGCGCCTGATTTGGACTTGCAATGTTTTCAGGACATCCCTGTAATACTGTCCAGTTACTGATGTGTGTGCAGGTACAACATGCAGATAAACCATTCCATGAATATCAAAGTACGAGATGACCATAATTTTCCCAGCAGTAGCAACCACTTTTGCTTTTTTGGGGGTTGGTGATGAAGGTGATTTCCGCACTGAGCTTTGCTGTTCGCTCACAGGATCAAATTGATGTAGCCAAGTTTCATCAGCAGTGATTACATCTGAAAGAAACTCAGGATTTTCCTCTAATATCAACTTTAACTTCATGCAGAGCTGCACGTGAGTGTCCTTTTGTTCGGGAATCAACAGTTTTGGAACCCATCGCGCACAAACACGTTTCATGTGTAATTTTTCTGTCACCAACGCGTGGGTGGCCTCCAATGAAATGTTAAGTATTTCAGAAAGTGATCTTAAGGTAATTCGTCGATCCTCTCTCACAATGACAGCAACAGTGTTGATGTTTTCTTCCGTAAGAGCAGTAACCGGAGCACCGGGTCCACCTTCATTTGTCCGCAGCTCGTGGTCGTGCGGTAGCGTTCTCGCTTCCCGCGCCCGGGTTCCCGGGTTCGATTCCCGGCGGGGTCAGGGATTTTCTCTGCCTCGTGATGACTGGGTGTTGTGTGATGTCCTTAGGTTAGTTAGGTTTAAGTAGTTCTAAGTTCTAGGGGACTGATGACCATAGCTGATAAGTCCCATAGTGCTCAGAGCCATTTGAACCACCTTCATTTGAAATTGATTGTCTCCCCGGTTTAAACATTATAAACCACCTTCGAGCTGTACTCTAGGGAAGAAGAGGCTCTTCATAGGCCTCCTGTAACATTGTATAGGCCTCAGCTGAAGATTTGTTGAGACGAAAGCTTAATTTCAAAGCTGCATATTGCCTCTCGCGTGTTACCTGCACTGCAGCGGTAGACGATACTGAACAAGTCTGACCTTGCCTGCCTCTCACAGGCGGGAGCCCCACCAACGAAACTACTACGGCGTGTTTGCTGCACATTAAGATAACAGAATTTCAAGATTAAATTTTAGCGCGAGAAATTACGACCATAAAAAATGTTATGATCATTGTTTATTGAACAGCCCTCGTATTACCACGTAGATTCATCCTAGGTTAACATCACTTGTCCTACATTATTTTTATTTTTGGTCGAAAGTGTAAAGCAATTCCTGTCAGTATTGAAGCAAATGAGCACTTTACACTGGTCGTTACGTAGAACTGTAAGGCTCCTGCAGCTTTCTGCCCGGCATTTTCACCTTTTCTTCTAGAAAGGTCAGTCAATCCCTGTAATCAAAAAATTTCTATATATAACCCCACTTCCACCGACGTAAAAAAATTGACATCGATTCCCGAGGTATCATACGTGATACCCAAAAGTCTAAATTTTATAAATCAATTATAACATTAATGTATAGCTTTATTAATTTATTAAAGCTTGTGAAAAGATTTGTAATTAGAAAAAGCCGGCCGCGGTGGCCGTGCGGTTCTAGGCGCTCCAGTCCGGAGCTGCGCTGTTGCTACGGTCTCAGGTTCGAATCCTGCCTCGGGCATGGGTGTATGTGATGTCCTTAGGTTAGTTAGGTTTAAGTAGTTCTAAGTTCTAGCGGACTGATGACCACAGCAGTTGAGTCCCATTGTGCTCAGCGCCATTTGAACCATTTGTAATTAGAAAAATGTGTCTAATTTTATTTATGCTGTGCAGTTACAGAATGCGAAGATTGCTTTCAATGCCAAAACCTCATGGTGCGACACAGGAAGTTATAAGTGTATCGTACATGATGCCACCGGCCATAAAAGATTGAACTATGTATGCGTCTGAGAAAATAATAAAACCTGGAGGTCTCGGGACTGAAGATGGTAAACGACAATGGACAGAAAAATGCTAACATTGCAATAATGGCTGGCATTCGACCGTGGCTGTTTGTTAAAATTCATGATCAGGTGTTTCAGAGATCGCTTGTAAGCGGCCTTTATTTTGTTTCAGCTATGAGTGTATGCAAGAATATCTACAGAAAATTGCCATGATTAAAATCCCCTTCTGTATCTGCGAATATTGATCCACGAAAGTATAACTGTAACACGATCTGACTTCATTTCAAGAGTAAGTTCACAAAGATGCAACTTATTTTGCGAAGAGATAATCAACAGGCTTAAAAGAATATTGAAGTACACTTTAATAGATAAATTTCCAATCAAGGACGTCATCACTTGACTTACGAGATGTTTAAAACACCACTTTATAGATGAAGCATGTGCACTCAGGATGTTGTCTCACAGCAGTAATTTAGATACTTTTCTACACAAAGACTGAAAAAACTGAATAACGGAAGAAAACTGACCTGAACCACGCATATCATTTCCTGCTCCGAAGATCCCGATGCAAACTTACCTTCTGGAACCTGAAAGAATCGTATGAAAAATGCTGCTAATAATCCCATGCTGAAAGAATGAGTACAGCCTGTGCAAAAAAATTCTCGCTGAATAAATACTATCACTAGAGGCACATGCTCGTGCTTGGATCACCTCTGCAGAATAATTTATGACTGCAACTACCATACGGCATTTTGAAAGAAATCTTCATCTAAATAATCTCGATTTGGTAATTGGTAGGAGCGTGAATAGTTTCAGAAATATTTTGTATGAATTAACGATTATTTCAGTTCATATTACGTGGAAGAACACTGTTAATGTTGGCATCTACACCAATGCTTCGCTCACAAAATACGAAACGAACGAAAATATTAGGAATAGTAAATGAAGGAAGAACATATTTCGCTCATAACGGCTCAGTAGAGATGTGAATACTTTGCATCAATAAAGCACGCCAAGCTGCACATTGCAATGTGTTACCTTACTACTCATCAATCTTGAGCACAGAACGCCAAAAGCAAGTCTCAATGTTTTCACACACAACCCCAAGCTGCAACAGCCAGCCAATCTCTCTCTTTTTAAATATTCATCATATGAGGCACAACTCTCCACCTAACACTATACACGCCAGAGAACAGTGGAACAAAAGCTTCGTTTCCTATTCAAACACCAACCGTTCTGCTCTGCGTTAGCCGCGTTGATTTCCTATTGGGAGAGCCATACCGCTCGCCAAAGAACGTCGTAAGGAATGCCCTACACAACTGAGCAACGACTGACTGCGTCACAGGTATTGACTAGTGGGCCCAGAGCATCATAGCAAAATTGATCGCGAGTTAGCAGTCGCAGAAAACAAGAGGAAATGGAAGTGGACAAATGTTAGAGACAGCTCCCACGCTGTTAGTTAACTTTCTTAATTTAGTTAATATTGCAACATGTTCCAAGGTATCAGTTCAGCATCAAGAAGACAATGGCAATACAAACACATTTAACATTAACAGACGAGGATCTTTAGTAAGTCTTATTCTGCACTGGAATGCGCTGTGGCGTCCCTATTCATCTGAAGTGACCGAGCGAGGTGGCGCAGTGGTTAGCACACTGGACTCGCATTCCGGAGGACGACGGTTCAATCCCGTCTCCGGCCATCCTGATTTAGGTTTTCCGTGATTTCCCTAAATCGCTTCAGGCAAATGCCGGGATGGTTCCTTTGAAAGGGCACGGCCGATTTCCTTCCCCATCCTTCCCTCAGCCGAGCTTGCGCTCCGTCTCTAATGACCTCGTTGTCGACGGGACGTTAAACACTAAGAACTAAGAACCATCTGAAGTGGCTGTTAACCACAGCAGTGGAAGAAAGAGAATACGCCACAAGAAAGACAGCTATTTCACACGAACAGAACAAGATGCAACATATGCCAACGCAAAATACAACTATGTACTCATACACATCCATGTATACTACGTTAAAAGTTTTTGTCTGACTATTTTTGTCGGTTGAGGTTACATCGAAACATATTGCAACATTAAAAATTTAACCAAGTTAACAAAAAATTGTGACTGACAGTGGTCTCTGAAAAATGTATTCATATTTGGTTTACTCAGGGCACTTGCAATGTGTCACTGTCTGCGTGGATAGCTGCAACTATATTTGATACGGACTCCCGGCTATATAAAGTGCGGGTAATAGAAGGCGAGTTTAATATGAGCTTACAAAATTTCTCTTCGTCAAAACTACAGGTAATTATTGCTAATATATATCTCTGAAGTGCGTCCGTGGTCTAGGGACTAGTAATCAAAACGTTATTGGTACTGTGTTCGATCACTGATACTGTTTAAATTTTGAACAAAGATGATAAGCAATGGAGGCTGAAGACTTCCAGCATAAGAAGCCATCCTCATTCTGCCAACGGCCTTCTCAAAGAGGGCGAAGGAGCGAAATGAGATGCACGGCACCCTCCTCCCATTAAGATAGGAAACTGCCCCTAAAAAGCTGAACAATCAGCAATAACCATCGTCATGAGGTTGTAGAAGGCATTCGAAACCACTGCATCAAAGACACATATTGTGTAGCCACAGGTCACGTGACCTATAACAGGAAAAGTGTTATGATGATCTCTGCTCTGCCAAAAGATTCCGGACTAGTCCCCCATTTGGACCTCCGGGAGGGGACTCACAATGGGGAGTTGACATGAGAAAAAGATCGAATAACAAACGAAAAGATAAAGTTCTCTGAATTGGGACATGGAATGTCAGAAGTTTGGACGTGGTAGGGAACCGAGAAAATCTGAAAAGGGGAATACTAAGACCCAGTCTACATCTGGGGGGGATCAACGGCGAGAAGACAAAGATATCTAACCAAAGGGTATAGGCTAACATCAGTAGCAGCAGAAAATGGTATATTGGGAACGCGAAGGTAGGGCAGAGTGTGTTACTGTGAACAGTTCAATGATATGGTTGTCCTCATCAGAATCGACAGAACACCAACACCGATAACAATTGTTTAAATACAAATGCCAACGTGCAAGCAAATTTGGAAATTTGTGGTAAGGACTACGGGACCAAACTGCTGAGGTCATCTGACCCTAGGCTTACGCACTACTTAACCTAACTTAAACTAACTTAGCGCTAAGGACAACACACACACCCATGCCCGAGGCAGGACTCGAACCTCCAATGAGGGGAGCAAGCGTGCAAGCGAAAGACGAAGAGATTCAGCACATGTGGGTACTGAACGGGTAATTTGATATGTAAATGGAGATGAAAATCTAATAGTTATGAGGGATTGGGAAAGCAGCAGTGGGGGAAGGAGTATAAGAAAGATTTATCTGAGAATATGGGTTTGGAAGTAGGCTAACCGATTTCTGTAATACATCGGAGCCTAGTGATAGCGAATACTCTGTTCAAGAATCACAAGAGGAGGCGTTATATTTGGAAAAGGTCGAGAGATATTGGGAGATTCCAGTTATATTACATCCTGGGCAGGCCGAGGTTTTGAAATCAGATACTGGGTTGCAAGACATAACCAGGAGCAGATACAGACACAGATCACAATTTAGTAATGATGAAGAATAGGGTGAAGTTTAAGAGACTTGTCAGGAAGAATCAACGTGTAAAGAAGTAGGATGCACAAACAGAAAGGGATGAAGAAATATGTTTGAAGTTCTCCGACGCTACACATACTGCAATAATTAAGAGTTCGATAGGCAGTTCAGTTGAAGAGGAAAGGACATCTTTACAAAGGGCAGTCTTAAAATTCGGAAAGAAAAATTAAAGTGCAAGGAAGGTAGCTGCGAGGAAAAAAAGGGTAATAGGGAAAAGTACTTCAGTTCAACGACGATATAAGGAAACACAAAAACGTTGAGGGAAATTCAGTACGAACAATTTACTGTTTTGCTAGTAACTTAATTGAACCGTTGGTTGCAAGTGCTACTAAAAAGTTACTACTTTGAAAGTGCTCAAACATATGTGTTAGCAGACGCCGCAATTTAAAAGGGAACCAAAAGACACTTCTGTCAAGAAGGAATAAATAATTGTTTGAACAAAATTTACGACAATTCGTTGTCATTTAATATGAGCACACATGTGTAGGAATACTACGAACAAATCATTATTTATAATTATTGTGAATGATTATTGAATGTGATCAAATATTTATAACATTTCTTCATTTAAATTTTGTTGTAATATATTGGTTTAATTTGGGAAGTGGTCAAATTGAATCATATCATGTCTGCAGAACTTAGAAACTATACATTTTTGGTGGGGATGGTCTTCAGCCAGTGGAAAAGCAGACAGTAGTGAAACACTACAGGAGTCAAGTAGAGAGAAACTTTTCGAGTAAAGAGCTCAAGGGAGCGATTCATGATACTTTTACGTTTGTGCTTACAGGGGGCAGGCCTGCCTGTGGTACCGAGTGGTATTCAATTGTGTAGGTGTTTGAATCTGAGCAGTGAACGGCCGCTACAAACTCTAACTTCTGAAGGGACCTTGTATTTCGAGAGGTCTGAATGTGCCCCAGAGCAGGATTCTAAAAATGGTTCAAATGGCTCTGAGCACTATGCGACTTAACTTCTGAGGTCATCAGTCAGCAGGATTCTAATTTTTCATCTTACATTAGGGAACTGAAGACAAACATAGTATGAGTTACTATTCTTTGTATCACATGTGATAATTTGTAAATAATTAGGCTGAAATCTGAATTGTTTTGAGCTGGTGAATATTTTGTGTATTGTGATTACGAAATGGACTTAGTTTTCGCGTATCTTTGATTACAATTTAGTTGGGGGAGTTTGCTACCATTCTCATAACGCTCTCAGTGTATCTTTACTGCATTTGATAAGGGTATTTTCTGTCTGTATTTTAACTGAATATCGTAGGACCACTTCCCGTTTATTTGAGATATTCTTTCTTGAATAAACATTACTCAACATAATTCTCAGTCGTCTACTTTAATTACAGACGTTAGAATAGAACCCGTGTTATTAAATTATTGGTTTAGCTTTTATTTTCTTGCCAAGGCCTAGACTATGTGACTGCAGGATCACAGCTACACGTTCTTATCTACAATGAATTAGCTGCAGGGCACGAAAGCATACATTTGCGGCTCGACACTATGACTATGTCGAATTATTCTTTTTGAACAGAGCTGTGCATAGCCCAAGTTCCTAAAGTACAAGTAAATGCAGGTAAAGACACAATTGGTTTGCTCGTGTAGAATGCTGTTTACAGGGGCAACTACACTAGCTGTAACTTTAGGTACTGATGCAGTGGCCGTTTTAGTCAGGCTGTGTAACAAATTTCCTTTCCCACCAATCTATTCAGTAATTATTCATTAGTTATGTGATCTACCCAGGTAATCCTCAGCATTTTTTTGAAGTACCTCATTTCCAAATCTTCCATACTCTTCTTATCTAAACTGTTTATCGTCCAAGTTTCACTTCCGTACTTGAATACACTCCATACATATACCTTCAGGAAAGATTTCCCAACAATTCAATCTGTATTTGATGTTAATAAGTTTCTGTTCTTCGGAGTTGCTGTACGTACCATTTTCTGTCTACATTTTATATCCCCTCTACTTTGGCGATCATAAGTTATTTTGCTGCTCAAATGGCAAAAACTCAGGTATTACTTTAAACGTCTCGCTTCCTAATCTAATTCCCTCAGTACCACCTCATTTAGTTCAAATACATTATATTATCCTTGTTTTGATTTTGTTGATGTTCGTCTTATATCCTTCTTTTAAGACAATGATCATTCTGTGTAATTTTTCTTCCAAGTCCTTTGCTGTTCTGACAGAATTACAAGATCATCCGCAAACCTCAAAATTTTGAACTTCCCTCTCTGAATTTTAAGCCTTACTCTAAATTTTTCTTTTGTTTCCTGTACTGCTTGCCCAATGAATGGACTGAATAACATCGGGGATAGGTTGCAACCCTGTCTCACTCAATTGTCGACCAATGCTTTCCTTTCGTGCCCCTTGAGCCTTTCACTCCCCGTATTTTACCCCAGCTACCTCCATAATTTCCAAGAGAATATTCCAGTTAACATTACCAAATACTTTCGCTAAGTCCACAAACACTTTATCTATCTTCTAAGATAAGTCCTCGGGTCAGTATTGCTTCGCATGTTCTACATTTCTCTAGAATCAAAACTGATCTTTGCCGAGGTCGACTTATACCAGTCTTTCCATTATTCGCTAAAGAATTCTTTTTAGTATATTGCATACACGACTTATTAAACTCATTGTTCGATAATATTCACACCTGTCAGGGTCTGGTTTCTTTGGAACTGGAATTATTACATTCTAGTTTAAGTCTGAGCGTATTTTGCATGTCTCGTTCGTCTTGCAAAAAAATGGCTCTGAGCACTATGGGACTCAACTGCTGTGGTCATAAGTCCCCTAGAACTTAGAACTACTTAAACCTAACTAACCTAAGGACATCACACACATCCATGCCCGAGGCAGGATTCGAACCTGCGACCGTAGCGGTCGTGCGGTTCCAGACTGTAGCGCCTTTAACCGCTCGGCCACTCCGGCCGGCGTTCGTCTTGCACACGGAAGAGTTTTATCATGGCTGGCTCCTCCAACGCTATTAGTAGTTGTGAATTTCGTCTACTCCCTGGCCTTGTTTAGAACTAGGTCTTTCCGTTCTCTGTGAATTTCTACTCGTAGCATCATATCTCCCATTCCATCTTCTCTCCGTCCTCTTGCACTTCTGTAATATTACCTGTAAGTTCAGCTCCCTTGTACAGACCCTCTATATATGCCTTCTACTCTCTAGCTTTACCTTCTTTGCTTGGAACTGGTTTTCCTTCTGAGGTCCTGATATTCGTGCACCTGCTTCTCTTTACTCCAAAGGCCTCTTTCATTTTCCTGTAGACGGCTTCTATCTTTCCTCCAGTGAAATACGCTTCTAATCCTATCATTTGTTAGCAAGTTTACGCTTCCTGTCAGTCTCATTTGCTAGATGTTTGTATTCCGTTTCATCTGCTACTTTTACTGCATTTTTATGTTTAATGGTTCAAATGGCTCTGAGCACTATGGTCATCAGTCCCCTAGAACGTAGAACTACTTAAACCTAACTAACCTAAGGACAGCACACAACACCCAGTCATCACGAGGCAGAGAAAATCCCTGACCCCGCCGGGAATGGAACCCGGGAACCCGGGCGCGGGAAGCGAGAACGCTACCGCACGACCACGAGCTGCGGACTTATATTTAATCCTTTCATGAGTTCCTTGTTATCCAAGGAATTCTACTAGGCCTTGTCTTTGATCCTCTGATGCCTTCACTATTCATCACTCAGACCCACCCGTCACTCCTCTACTGTATTCCCTTTCCCTATTCTAGCCATCTGTTGCCTAATGCTCGCTTTGAAAATCCTCAGGTTCGTTCAACTTATCCAGGTTACATCTATTTAATTTTCTGTGTTTTTGTAAGTTCTTCAGTTTTAATCTGCAGTATGTAATCAATAAATTGTGGCCGGAGTCCACATCTACTCCTGATAATGTCTTACAATTTTAAATCTGGTTGCGAAGATCTGTCTTACCCTGATATACTCAGTCTGAAGTCTCTTCTACTTATACAACCCTCTTTCATGATTCTGAAACCGAGTGTCAGCGATGGTTAAATAACGCTCTGTGCAAAATTCCACCAGGCGGTTTTCTCATTCATTTCGTTCCCTCAGTCCATATTCACCTGCTATTTTTCCTTCTGTTCCTTTTCCTTCTATAGAATTCCAGCCACCTACCAAAATTAAATTTTCGTCTTCCTTAACTATCTGAATTATTCTTTTACCTCATCATACAGTTCTGCAGTCTCCTCATCATCTGCGGACCTAGTTAGCATTTAAAGTTGTTCTATTGCGGTGCGTGTGGGCTTCGTGGCCATCTTGTCTACGATAACACATTCATTATGCTATTCATAGTAGCTTACCCGCATCCCTATTTTCTAATTCATTACTAAACCCATTACTGCTTTACCTCTGTCTGATCTTGTATTTATAACCCTGTATTCAGCGACCAGGGGCTCTGTTTCTCCTGCCACTGAAGTTCACTAATTCCCATTATATCTAATTTCAACCCATCCACTTCCTTTTTCGAATTTCCAAACCTACCTGCCCGATTGAGAGATTTAACTCTCCACGCGCCGATCAGTAGAACGTCAATTTTTTTCCTTCTGATGATTACCGCCTCCCGAGTAGGACCCGTCCAGAGATCCGACTGAGCGACTGGTTTACCTTCGGAATACTTTACCCAGGAGGATACCTTCATCATTTAATCACACAGTATAGTTGCTTGCCCTGAGTATAAATTATGGATTTAATTTCCCCCTCGCTTTCAGACGTTCGCAGTATCAACACAAAACGGCACTTTGGTTGAAGTTGCTCCTCTTCAGAAACCACATCTTTGTCTGGCCTTTCAACAGATAATCCTCCATTGTGGTTGCACCTATCCGTGTCGCTGAGGTATTGAACTCACCTCTCTAACGGCAGCGTCCGTTAGTCATGGGGTAGGGGGTAGGGGGGGGGGGGTGGAATATACACAAGAATGGAAAATAAAATTGATAATCTGTAAGATGACGATCGGTTTCGCTGTAGGGAATGTAAAGACAGAAGGGACGGTGTCGGACTTAAAAATTTTGCGCCCATAGGCACACCATATTATTTGAGCGCCCCTCCCCCCCAAAAAGAACGTATTTTAAATAATAGCTATTACCCGATCACTTCAAAATTGCCGTTCTGGGTGGGAGTGCTGTGAGCTGTTTCCGTACTCTGCTATTCGTTGTTCTGAAGGACGCGTCAGCGGTCTAGTCGCGCTCAATAAAAATGTAATATTGCTCCTAAACTGTACTTGGTGAACGGCAGCGGATAAAACAAACTTAACTCTGTTATGTTAACACATTCTTCTGCCGAAAGACAATGCCTAAAAATTCAGCAGAGCGTGTAGGAGACAACGGATTTTTGTTACACATTCACTTTTAATATGTTCTTTTACACGAAACCGTTGAAATTGAAAATAAAAAAGTTGTGTTACGATCTAAAAATTGAAGTGAAATTAATGCGTACTTTTACAGAGACGCGATCAAAATTAAAATTTATCTACGATCTAATAACTTGAATGTGTAGCAGATAAAAAAAAACACGTTCGGTATTAATTCGTGAATCTATAGGAAAGCATAAGAAATGAAAATGAAATAGAGATTTCGGCGCACGAGCTAATAACTAAATACAGACCAACAAACACAGAACTGGGCTTGCTGTTACATAATTTTACAGACTAGTGTGGAAAAATCCAATTTGTTTTATAATCTAATAGTTAACATTAGGGTCTGTGTAGCTAGATGCTGTATAATAAGTGTACATATTACCTTCAATCCATGTATGGGCTGAACAGTTTTGTACTGCAGCTACTGCTTTCACCATAGCTCTATTTAACGTCATTAGCAAAGCTTTTACTTATTTATCGACAGAACTGAACTACATTACTTATTAACACTCTTTCATCTGAGCGTACTCTCCGATAACGTATATTTCCGCAATTATATATTTCAGCAGCCGCCAATAATACGCATCAGTTGTAATATACTACAGTATCAATCAGTATGACTTGAATGTACAACGCCGAGAGCCTGGGTTTTTCGGTTATTGTTTAGTACTGTCGGGCGCCTTCGTTTACGTCTGCACGTAAGTGAGGTTTAGATCCGCGTTCTGCCATCGGCAATTGTAGAGTAAACAGGTAATACGTAGTTTGTATATCCACTGCATGTGGTGTAAGTTATAACAAAAATCACATTATAATCTTAAATTTTTAAATCCAATATGAGTAAGTAAACAAATTCATTACACCGCAAAGTTTGCGTCTGGCTTTGATAGTGGAAAACTTGTTGATCATTTCTTCATAGTTCAGACGGTTATCAATTAGGTTGGCTTCGATTTGAAGAATGGACAAGGCGTTCAATCTGTCCTCAGACAACGTAGAACGTAAGTACGATTTCAGTCTTTTAAGATCCGAAAACGAACGTTCTGCTGAGCAATTTGTAAGTGCCATACAAAGAAATATTCTAAGAGCAATTGGAACATTCGGAAACACCGACTGTAACCTCTCTTTTCGTAAAAATTTAAACATTTCGACTGGTATATCACTAATCTCAAAAGATTACAAAAGTTCCCCGTAATGTACACATTCACTAGAGAAGGAAGGCTCTAAATTTGTGTCATATGACGATTAGAGTTTTGCTGCACGTTCAGCAATATCGTCAGGTCAACTGTTCTTAAGGTTACTGAAAACTGTGAAGGAGTGCGACAGTGTTCTATAGCTTTCCTTCCTCCTCATTAATTTCGGCGTACAAGTTGTCGAGTACTGGGAAAATGTTTCGACTCTAAATTTTTCTCTTCCAGTCAGAAAAACTTCTTCAGGGTGCGCTTCTTCGTCATCATGAAGTTTGTGTTTTTGTGATCTTTTATAACTGCATTCATAGTATATATCACCCACAATCTCCATGGATTTATTTTCGTAATAGTCGAACATGCCATGAATAGATGCAATAAATCCTACAAGTGATTCATATAACTCATGCACTATTTCAGTATCAATATTTACACTTTGCAATTTCAGATTTACACTATTAAATCGCTGGAGTATGTTCTTCCAAACTGTCGTCATGAATACTGTTTCTAGTCTGCTGAGTTGTTTCAATAAATCTGAAGCTTCATTTCGCACAAGTGATTTTTCAAATGTATTATTGGCATTATGTGTGAGGGCATTGATAACGCCCTCCCAAATTTTTTATAGACTTAAACACGCTTCCTCTCTTGCTGACCAACGTGTTTTTGATAAACTTTTTACCGTTTTGCTTCCTGGTTTCATGAAAGATAAACGTTTATCGCAGAGCTGTGTAGAAGCAGAAAAAAAATTATAAAGGTTTTGCACTACATTGAAAAATGAACATTCAGCACTAGTGCCGACTTAAGTCAATGAATGTGCTGTACAAGACACGTAATGCTCTTTCGGATTTCGTTCTTTGATGCTTGACTGCAAACCAGTGTAGGTTCCTGACATATTGCTTGCATTGTCATATGAATGGCCTCTACAGTCAGTAATATAAATGGAATTTGTAGACAGGACTCTTAGTACGGCTTCAGCTAAGTTTTCCGACTTGTGTCCCAGGTTTGGTAAAAACAGAAGAAAAGGTTCACCATTCTCGTTCACATATCTTAATATGAAAGATAATCGATCAATACGTGAAATTTCCGCAGTAGAATCTACTATTATAGAGACATATTTGGCCTCTTTTATTTCACTTATGATAATTTTTTTATTCATTCAGAAAGAAGCTCTATTATTTCATCACAGATTGTTGAAGAAAGATAATTTTTATGTCCCTGCCCTGGATTTCCATATCGTTCGATGGGCCTTGCGAGAAAAGGATTAAACTCGGCTATAAGTTCAAGAGACATCATAAATTGACCATTATGTAATGAATGGAATCTTTCAACGTGTCCACGTAGGGGAAGTCCACGACTTGTTAGCTTCTTCACTACTGCAAACACCCTTTTCAACACACTGCTCCAGTACATTTATTATGTCTCAACATATGACTCAAAATGGTTATCTATTCATCAAAGTGACTTTTCTCTTGTTAAGAGTGATAACTCAGAATTTTTGTGTTCAAGTAAATTCTCATGATGAGATAAAATATAAGAAATATTTTTCCAGTCTAAAATAGCATTAGTAGCAAACGCGGCCTTACCTCCGAACAATTTACATAGTGAACCGAAAACATCACTGGTGCTACAGGAGTATACTAGAAAATCACGCAAAGTTGATTCACCATTTAAAATTTTACAGTAAAATGCATTTTTGTTCAAATATCTGGTTTTATCGCCTATTGATCTTCTTGAATTAGAAAAATCACCGTTACAACTTTGATTAATGCTACGCTATAAGAGAATATCGATAGTTGATTCATTGACATACCAGTCTGCAGATTATTTCTTTTCTAATGTCTGACACGGCAATTAGTTTTTCGTGAAAGTCGAAATCAGGAACCATTTGCTTTTCTTCATTTTAAACTTTTGTTTCGTCTGTATTTACTTCTTTTAAAACAGCTGCAATGCCAGAAATATCATTCGTACTGTTGAACTCGAAGCAGAACCAGCAACTTTTTGCGAAAAAATTATCTACTCTGCCAACCTTTTCCTAGAGCATTGGCTTCTCGTTCTCGCCTTTCCTTCGTTAATTTCCGAAATGTCGCGCCAGTTAATTTTGCACGTTTGCTTTTTTCACTTTTATTCATGTTGCGGCACTTACAAAATTGTCAACCAACAGTCAAAACAAAACAAAAAATTTGTAAAAGGAAAGAAAGAAAGACTGTATCCAGTTCCAATCGTACTACACTGCACATGAGCACAAAGCTTTTTACTTTAAACACGGCACACGAGCACAAACATTTTTCCTTTAAACACGTAGCGATGAACTGACCAACTCCGATTACTCGACGTAACTGTGCTATGAAAGAACGACAATGCACAGTAATTTAATTTCATTGTGGCCTGTTTCTCTGTTGTCAGCGAACAGTACAAGCACAGCTGCTGGCTGGAATTCGTCTCGTAAAGAAAACGGGACAGTCCCTTTTTTGGCTTCTGTTTCCCGCGTCGCCAGAATTTTATCTGGGACGCAAATACACTCCTGGAAATGGAAAAAAGAACACATTGACACCGGTGTGTCAGACCCACCATACTTGCTCCGGACACTGCGAGAGGGCTGTACAAGCAATGATCACACGCACGGCACAGCGGACACACCAGGAACCGCGGTGTTGGCCGTCGAATGGCGCTAGCTTCGCAGCATTTGTGCACCTCCGCAGTCAGTGTCAGCCAGTTTGCCGTGGCATACGGGGCTCCATCGCAGTCTTTAACACTGGTAGCATGGCCGCGACAGCGTGGACGTGAACCGTATGTGCAGTTGACGGACTTTGAGCGAGGGCGTATAGTGGGCATGCGGGAGGCCGGGTGGACGTACCGCCGAATTGCTCAACACGTGGGGCGTGAGGTCTCCACAGTACATCGATGTTGTCGCCAGTGGTCGGCGGAAGGTGCACGTGCCCGTCGACCTGGGACCGGACCGCAGCGACGCACGGATGCACGCCAAGACCGTAGGATCCTACGCAGTGCCGTAGGGGACCGCACCGCCACTTCCCAGCAAATTAGGGACACTGTTGCTCCTGGGGTATCGGCGAGGACCATTCGCAACCGTCTCCATGAAGCTGGGCTACGGTCCCGCACACCGTTAGGTCGTCTTCCGCTCACGCCCCAACATCGTGCAGCCCTCCTCCAGTGGTGTCGCGACAGGCGTGAATGGAGGGACGAATGGAGACGTGTCGTCTTCAGCGATGAGAGTCGCTTCTGCCTTGGTGCCAATGATGGTCGTATGCGTGTTTGGCGCCGTGCAGGTGAGCGCCACAATCAGGACTGCATATGACCGAGGCACACAGGGCCAACACCCGGCATCATGGTGTGGGGAGCGATCTCCTACACTGGCCGTACACCACTGGTGATCGTCGAGGGGACACTGAATAGTGCACGGTACATCCAAACCGTCATCGAACCCATCGTTCTACCATTCCTAGACCGGCAAGGGAACTTGCTGTTCCAACAGGACAATGTACGTCCGCATGTATCCCGTGCCACCCAACGTGCTCTTGAAGGTGTAAGTCAACTACCCTGGCCAGCAAGATCTCCGGATCTGTCCCCCATTGAGCATGTTTGGGACTGGATGAAGCGTCGTCTCACGCGGTCTGCACGTCCAGCACGAACGCTGGTCCAACTGAGGCGCCAGGTGGAAATGGCATGGCAAGCCGTTCCACAGGACTACATCCAGCATCTCTACGATCGTCTCCATGGGAGAATAGCAGCCTGCATTGCTGCGAAAGGTGGATATACACTGTACTAGTGCCGACATTGTGCATGCTCTGTTGCCTGTGTCTATGTGCCTGTGGTTCTGTCAGTGTGATCATGTGATGTATCTGACCCCAGGAATGTGTCAATAAAGTTTCCCCTTCCGGGGACAATGAATTCACGGTGTTCTTATTTCAATTTCCAGGAGTGTATGTTCTGAATATTGTTGACGCTGTCTTTCTAATTTAAAAAGCAAATAATTTTTCCAATTTCTTGCAGTGAGATGTGCTGGATCGACTAGTATCCCACTTATTCTTATAACATTTTAGCGGTTTCTGTGGGCAGAGAAGACAGACTACAAAGTTTAAGTAGTCTTGTTGGCAGTTTATGTGGTGTGTTGTCATTTGTGTGAACACTGCTGTTATGTCTACACGCAATTGCATCTTATGTTCCAACATAAAATAAAAATAATCTTCCCTCGAAGAAAAAAAGCTTAGTTAAGAAGTTTAACATAAAATTTGCAATGCCACGTACTATTCGATTGCACAGCGTGGGAACTTCGAAATCGTGCAGGCTGCACCACAATAAATGAGACAAACGAAAGTTGGTTTTTTCTTCTTTTTTCGCCAAAAAATAAACTTAGTAAATAAATAAATAAAATTTTTAAACTGTTGTGAAGTGTATTTCACACTTTATTGGATATT
This sequence comes from Schistocerca cancellata, assembly GCF_023864275.1. Classification (NCBI taxonomy): domain Eukaryota; kingdom Metazoa; phylum Arthropoda; class Insecta; order Orthoptera; family Acrididae; genus Schistocerca; species Schistocerca cancellata. The sequence continues at coordinate 693,804,117 of NC_064626.1, forward strand.
CTGCTTATGTTATTTTCATATAAACATGTGTTTAAAAATGTAAAACATTCCCAATATCAACATGTGTTGTTAAACGGTTGTCATTAAATCAAAGCTCAGATATTGAAGACCACAGAGATTTAATATTAATTACAGTAATGGAGTGTTGACTTGATACATCCCCGTAAGTTCTACAAGAAATTTAAGTAGAGTTGGGTTTTACATACTGCTGGTTAGTTTATCATAGATTTTCATGGATCCCGGTATTTGCACGGGGAAAATATGGTAGGATTAAGTAGAAGCTGACAACATTCTCGGAATAATAACGTTTCAAATGTTGTATTGTAGATTGCCGTCCTGACAGCTTACTTCAAAATATTTTGAAGAATCATGAAGATGGTACCAGACAAAAACCAAATGTTAAATTTCCGTTGAGTCTCCAAGTAAACTATGTATGGTATATTTCCAAGCTTGTATTGTCGGATTTCGTTCTTAAGGCTTATTTAAGCTAGTAAGTTGTTTAACAACACTAAAAATTATTTTTCGTTTGAAGAGCAGGTATTTTAAAACGTAAATGGTTAAAATGAGTACAGAGCAAAAAATGCCGCGCCCCTTAAGGTACCGCCGCTAGGCCTGTGCCTATTGGGCCTATATGTAAATCCGCCGGTGACAAGGGAGGCAGTTCTAGCGTTGAAGTTGGTTGTGGAAGCAGGACTGAAGAAATCGTAAAACAAGTTCATAGGATTTGTGGAAATGAAAAAAGTATTCGACAGTGTCAAATGGTGCAAGTGTTCGAAATTCTGAGAAGAATAGGGGTAAGCTATAGGGAAAGACGGATAATGTACAATATGTACCAGAACCAAGAGGGTCAATAGGAGTGGAAGACCTAAAGCGAAGTGCTTGCATTAAAAAGGGTGTGAGACAGGGGATGTAGCCTTTCACCCCTACTGTTCGCTCTATACATCGAAGAAGCAAAGATGAAGCTGAAAGAAAGGTTCAAGAGTTGATTACTTTTGAATAGATTGTCAGAGTGAACAGTGATCAATGTTATTACAAATATTTACTATCAAAAGCAGTCTTGATCACAAATTATTTATTACGGTGACTGGTTTCGACCACTACTGTGGTCATCTTCAGACCAATGAATAAGAACCTCCTTCTGGTGGTAAATCACTACTCCACCAGAAGATGGCCACAGTAGTGGTCGAAACCGGTCACCGTAATAAATAAATTGTGATCAAGACTGCTTTTGACAGTAAATATTAGTTTAAAAGTTGGATTAAAATTCAAGATGCAAGGATATCAATGATAAGGTTCCCTGAGGACATTACTGGCCTCGGTGAAAGTGAAAAAGAATGACAGCATCTGTTAAATGAGATGAACAATCTAATGAGTAAAGAATATGGTTTGGGATAAGTCGAAGAAATACGAAAGCAATGTGAAGTAGCAGAAATGAGAGCAGCGAGAAGCTTATCATAATAAATGGCGATTACGAAGTAGAAGTAAAGAATTCTGCTGCCTGGGCAGTTAAATCATCCACAATTGACGGAGCAAGGAGGACAAAAGAAACAGATTACCACTAGGAAAAAGCAGATTCGTGGTCAAAAGAAGTCTACTAACATCAAACATAGTTGTTAATCTGAGGAAGAAATTTCTGAGAATGTACATTTGGAGCACAGAATTATATGATAGTAAGGGAAAGTCGCAACAGAAGAAAATAAATGCATTGGAGGTGTGGTGTTACAGAAGAATATTGAAAAGTAAGTGGTCTGATATGGTAAGTAATGAGGAAGTTCTCCGCGGAATCGGCGAGGGAAGGATATGGAAAACACTGACATGAAGAACGGACAGGGTGACAGGTCATGTGTTGAGACATCAAAGAATAACTTTCATGGTGCTAGAAGGAGCTGTATAGGGCAAAATCTATAGAGGAAGACAAAGATTTGAATATATACAGCAAATAATTTAGGACGTAGGTAGTAGTTGCTACTCTGAGATGATAAAGATGGCACAGGAGAAGAATGCGTGGCGGCCACAGGAGACCAGTCAAAGGCTGATGACAGAAAAAATAGTATCTCTGCCGACTGTTCGTGGCCCTTGCCAATAAGCTGAAACCTTCTGACTTACTAGGCTGCGTTGTATTCCACTTCAAACTTCTCTAAAATTCAATCTTTCAATCTCTCTGCTAGAATTTTCTTGGGAAGTCATCCCCCGTATTCAGTCACTTAGGTCTTGCCTTTAATCATTTTCACGTTTATGAATTCCAAACACATTTATGACATTGAGAGGACGTCAGATAGTGCGGAACTCTAATTTTATAGATGTGTTACTAGAAAGAAAAGATTTTATTTTAGTAAGATCATAAGTAAATGGAACTAGCGTGGCCGATATGTGAAATGGTGCTGTTTGAGTTTTACACCTGATCTAACTGTTTTGAAAGATAGGTCTGTTAGATGTGCGAAAACAATTTCGCGGCATGGATCGAGTCTTCGCTGGAAACTGTACGTACAGTGTCATTCAGCTGCCCCTTCCTATGTCGTCTTATGCAACCCGCAATGTCATATATGGCATTCAAAATCCAATCTCGAGATTTTCATATTCTCTCGCTCGCTAAGCACAAGCTGTTAGTCCTACACAAAAAATGAACAGGACTGTTTTGTACGAAATTTAATGAACGTTTCCGCTGGAGACCACGGTTTGTCAGTTATCCATGAAAACGTACAAAAATTAACTTCCAATACTCCTCCAACCCCACACTCCTCCTACCAATGCAGGAAACGTATCGACTACACGAACTATTCCAGATATTCGACCTTCTTTGTTCTCTATTGATTAGACTATTACGCCAACAACGTAGTCAGCTCGTTAAAATGACTAATTCAAACATGCCGTTGAAGATATTGAAAGGAAAAACGACTTTTGTATGAAGATATTGAAAGGAAAAACGACTTTTGTAAACGTTACGCTTCGCTGAGAATTCGATCCAAACTTAACCCTTACAAGCAAGGTAGTTTCGTAGTTAGAAGGCCTGACGAACAACTATGTAAGTGTTTATTTTATTCTGTAGAAATTCACAAAACTCTTGGAAAAAACATCAATTTTTACAAATTGTAAGTGCTCGACTAAGCTGGTGGTATGATAAAGCCAGTCAATAAAGACCCTAAAAGATCGAATACGGAAAACAATTCGCTCAGTCGCAAATTCTTGTACCGTAGCAGGAGGGTGTGCCTAGAAACGTTCGACAAATACTGACCGGTGAGGGCTGAATGTGAGAGTAAGGGTATGTTTGAAAGTCACTCTTGTACGTTTTCCTTGAATAACTCGAAAACTACGGCCTCTAGGGAAAATATATCCCATAACAAAATTTAACTACGTTAAATTTCCTACTGGTTTGAGGTTCACTGTTGTACATATACGGTTTATGGTATCCCCAACGAAAGCAGCCATATCCAATTCTACTGGGCGAACTTACACGCAACAGGTTTTAGCTTGCGACGAAAGATAAACCTAACGACTTGAAAACATGTAAAGAATGCAGTAAGTAATTTGTATACAACTTTCACAGCTAAAAACTTTTTAACCTCTATCAAAAGGTATAAACGTATTGCTAATGAAGTATTCAACTAACAAATCCTGATGAAATCGGCGTAATAACTACTGCATGAAATCAGCGTAATAACTAACACGGTGACTTGATACAACGGCAGAAATGAGCTCTCGTTATTAGACGCGCTTATGAACACACAGCGAAAGAAGTTCACTGAGTTGTTGGTGTACAAACGCGGATTCTCAAACGTGTCTCTAAGAAATGGTGTTCCACTCGTAGTCATGTAACACAGTGTAAGAACAGTGGTCGTACAAAGATCCCAACAGGAACCACAGACGAGTGTCACGCCTTGTCAGTGAAAATCGATTTGAGATAGAGAGACATTGCTGCTGTCAAGGAATGTGCTTGTCAACCATTTTCCGAGCGAACACTGCGATGGAAAATACATGCAGTGGATTTTTGGAGTCTGCTACCTACCACTGCTCGCAATGACGCATAAGGCTGCACGTCTTGAATGGGCCAACATTTGCTGACCAAGAGAGTGTGGCCGGCCGCGGTGGCCGTGCGGTTCTGGCGCTGCAGTCCGGAACCGCGGGACTGCTACGGTCGCAGGTTCGAATCCTGCCTCGGGCATGGGTGTGTGTGATGTCCTTAGGTTAGTTAGGTTTAAGTAGTTCTAAGTTCTAGGGGACTTATGACCTAAGATGTTGAGTCCCATAGTGCTCAGAGCCATTTGAACCATTTTTTTTGAGAGAGTGTAATGAGGTCTGACGAGTCGCCGATTTCCTCTTTTCGAATGTTGTTGCAAGGCGCCGAGTGCAATGTTTGGGATTTGGGAGGTGAGGTAATGGCGGAAGTGAGGCTGCGAGTCGTGCTGGGGTGGCTCGGTGGCCAGAGCACTTGCCCGAGAAAGACGAAAGTCCCGTATCGACACGGAGTTCCAGTCTGTCAGGCAGTTTAGGTTTCACGGATAATAGATTTAATTCTGATATTCAAAGGATTTTATTTCTGTGTGGGTCTTGTACATAGCATAAGAATTTATTACATATACACTCATGCTCATAAATTAAGGATAATTGCAGAATGTGGTGCCACACAACGTGGCACTACACAAGACTGGCGTTAATAGCATAGGCACATAGGGAACACACACGCCACAGGTCTGTAAGTGCACGGTATTGGTGATAAGTTGGGAAAACCGTCTCACTACAAAACGCCACTCTTTCCTTCGCATGTACCCCGATATCAGTATGGGATATGCTCACCATGAACACGTACACAGGTCGCACAACGGGTTGACATACTCTTGATCAGGTGATCGAGTAAGTGCTGGGGTACAGCCTCCCATTCTTGCACCAGCGCCTGTCGGAGCTCCTGAAGTGTCTTAGGGGTTTGGAGACATCCAGCGATACGTCGACCTCTCGGTCGCATCACACATATGCTCGATGGGGTTTAGGTCTGGAGAACAGGCAGGCCACTCCATTCGCCTGATATCTTCTGTTTCAAGGTACTCCACGATGGCAGCTCGGTGGGACCGTGCGTTATCATCCATCCGGAGGAAGGTGGGACCCACTGCATCCCTGAAAAGGCGGTGCAAAATGGTCCCAATACACCTGAGCTGTTACAGTTTCTCTGCCAAGGACATGCAGGGGTGTACATGCACCTGTCATAATCCCACCCCAAACCATCAAACCACGACCTCCATACAGGTCCCTTTCAAGGATATTAAGGGGTTGCTATTTGGTTCCTGCTTCACGCCAGAGGAAAACGCGGCGAGAACCACTACCTGGACTCGTCCGTGGACATAATCTGGGACCAGTGTTCCAATGTGTTCTTGACACGAGGCTTTTCGGGCTCTCCTGTGACCAGAGGTTAGTGGAATGCACCATGCAGGTCTCTGGGTGAATAAACCACGTCTGTTCAGTCGTCTGTAGATAGAGTGTCTGGAGACAACTGTTCCAGTGGCTGCGGTAAGGTCCCGAGCAAGGCTACCTGCAGTAGTCCATGGCCGTATACGGGCACTGATGGTGAGATATCGAGCTTATTGTGGTGTTGTACACTGTGGACGTCCCGTGCTGTAACACCTGGGCAAGTTTCCTGTCTGCTGGAATCGTTGCCATTATCTTGAGTTCACACTTTGTGGCGCACGGAGTGCCCGTGCTACGACCTGCTGTGTTTGACCAGCCTCCAGTCGCCCTAGTACTCTACCCCTCATAACGTCATCAATATGTTGTTTGAGCCTTTTTCAACACACAGTTTCCATTGGCACGTCTGAAAACGTCTGTACACTTACTCGCTGCACCGTACTCTGACATGCACCAACACACGTCTGCGTATTTGGACTGCTGCCAGCGCCACCGCGCGACGACCGCAGGTCAAATGCACCGCATGGTCATACCGCGAGGTGATTTAAACCCGAAAACAGCCCACCAGAGCGTTGTTTCACAATGTATCAGAATTATACTTAATTTATGAGCATGAGTATATGTCCAGTTCCATTAATGTACTTTTAAAAAATACATGTGACACTTCTTGCTGATGTGCCATTGCCCATTGACTGAAAGTTCCAAAACTGTTGCTGTATTATGTATTAAACCGCGGACCTAGAAATGACAGAGAGGTTTCGTGCCGCCGTAGCCCACAGTGGTCCACAACCCCACAACAGGCCGAACCAAGGGTTATTGTGCAGTTCGCCCTCCCCCCCCCCCCCCCCCCTCGGGAACGTCTCATAATAGACGTGTGTAACCACAAATGTTTGCGTGGTAGAGTAATTATGGTGCACGCGTACGTGGAGACAGTTTTTGCGGAACAATCTCGAACGTAGTGTAACTGAGGCGGAATAAGGGTTTTGATTCGTGCCACGGATCGGCACGCTTTCCCGCTCAGGAAACAGCGCGTTAGACTGCGCGGCTAGCCTGTCGGGAGATGTTACTATGTAGTCTAAATTTTCTAAAAAAATACTTTACTAGAGATTATATCAGTTGTTGCACCCAGTACACTAAAAAAAAAGAAATACAGCACAAATTCAGTTTTATTCCGAAACGGCTTCTTCCCGTACTGCTTGAAACGCAGGCACCGTTGGAACAAAAGAAGGCTCTCATCAATTCAAACATTTTGAAATGGAAAGAGGGTGCATTTGAAATTCTATGTTACATATCCACCAACAGATCCTGGTTTGAATGTTTTCCTTCCTGAAGGCGAGCACGCGAGGCGTGTGGGATGAATTTCTCCGCCTCGAGATTCCGAGGGTTAGAATCGACCACAACGATAGTGTCCTCAGCCGAAGACGAAGGAACACTAAACTCGTCCTCTCTGTCACTATCAGTATTCGTCAGTAACATTTTTTTAATTTTTTTTTTCATTTGGCAATCAGTGATTGTGATTTTCGAACATCTTCGTGACACGCTCTTGCACTGTAGTCCCACCACAAGGAGCGCAAAGTAAATAAGGAAGCTTCGTCTTCCACCTAAGATTGATATTAATAAAGTTACGTAACGATCACAAGAAGCGCTGTAGGTCGCATCGTGTATTATTCGTGCTGCAATAAAATTGGAAGTCTATAATCCGAATTTTGCGTCACAGGTGCTGTT